>NW_028168678.1:0-90000 GCF_964237585.1 Gallinula chloropus
AGTTGGGCATGTTGGCCGGAGAGTGCTTCTCGGGCCGCGAACTGTAACTTGCAGGTACCTCTCAGGTATACATGCCCAACGAAAGCCCCCAGACCCAAATGGAGAGGGGCTGCTTGGTGGCCTTCTGGGGGCCCTTCAGGCCAGCTAGGTCTTTGGGTCCTGGCTCCTTCGGTTTGGGAGCTGTTGCTGGATATTGGACATGTTGGCCGGAGAGTGCTTCTCGGGCTGCGAACTGCAACCTTGCTGGTATATCCCAGGTTCTCAGCCTAAATAAAGCCCCCAAACCCAAATGGAGAGGGGCTGCTTGGGGGCCCCCTGGGGGCCCTTCAGGCCAGCTAGGTCTTTGGGTCCTGGCTCCTTCGCTTTGGGAGCTGTTGCTGCAGTTGGGCATGTTGGCCGGAGAGTGCTTCTCCGGCCGCGAACTGCAACCTTGCAGGATTCTCCCAGGTTCCCGGCCCAACGAAAACCCCCAGACCTAAATGGAGAGGGGCTGCTTAGGGGCCCCCTGGGGGCCCTTCAGGCCAGCTAGGTCTTTGGGTCCTGGCTCCTTCGCTTTGGGAGCTGTTGCTGCAGTTGGGCATGTTGGCCGGAGAGTGCTTCTCGGGCCGCGAAATGTAACTTCCAGGTACCTCTCAGGTATACATGCCCAACGAAAGCCCCCAGACCCAAATGGAGAGGGGCTGCTTGGTGGCCTTCTGGGGGCCCTTCAGGCCAGCTAGGTCTTTGGGTCCTGGCTCCTTCGCTTTGGGAGCTGTTGCTGGATATTGGACATGTTGGCCGGAGAGTGCTTCTCGGGCTGCGAACTTCAACCTTGCTGGTATCTCCCAGGTTCTCAGCCTAAAGAAAGCCCCCAGACCCAAATGGAGAGGGGCTGCTTGGGGGCCCCCTGGGGGCCCTTCAGGCCAGCTAGGTCTTTGGGTCCTGGCTCCTTCGCTTTGGGAGCTGTTGCTGCAGTTGGGCATGTTGGCCGGAGAGTGCTTCTCGGGCCGCGAACTGCAACCTTGCAGGATTCTCCCAGGTTCCCGGCCCAACGAAAGCCCCCAGACCCAAATTGAGAGGGGCTGCTTGGGGGCCCCCTGGGGGCCCTTCAGGCCAGCTAGGTCTTTGGGTCCTGGCTCCTTCGCTTTGGGAGCTGTTGCTGCAGTTGGGCATGTTGGCCGGAGAGTGCTTCTCGGGCCGCGAACTGCAACCTTGCAGGATTCTCCCAGGTTCCCGGCCCAACGAAAGCCCCCAGACCCAAATTGAGAGGGGCTGCTTGGGGGCCCCCTGGGGGCCCTTCAGGCCAGCTAGGTCTTTGGGTCCTGGCTCCTTCGGTTTGGGAGCTGTTGCTGCAGTTGGGCATGTTGGCCGGAGAGTGCTTCTCGGGCCGCGAACTGCAACCTTGCAGGATTCTCCCAGGTTCCCGGCCCAACGAAAGCCCCCAGACCCAAATGGAGAGGGGCTGCTTGGGGGCCCCCTGGGGGCCCTTCAGGCCAGCTAGGTCTTTGGGTCCTGGCTCCTTCGGTTTGGGAGCTGTTGCTGCAGTTGGGCATGTTGGGCGGAGAGTGCTTCTCGGGCCGCGAACTGTAACTTGCAGGTACCTCTCAGGTATACATGCCCAACGAAAGCCCCCAGCCCCAAATGGAGAGGGGCTGCTTGGGGGCCCCCTGGGGGCCCTTCAGGCCAGCTAGGTCTTTGGGTCCTGGCTCCTTCGCTTTGGGAGCTGTAGCTGCAGTTGTGCATGTTGGCCGGAGAGTGCTTCTCGGGCCGCGAACTGCAACCTTGCAGGAATCTCCCAGGTTCCCGGCCCAACGAAAGCCCCCAGACCCAAATTGAGAGGGGCTGCTTGGGGGCCCCCTGGGGGCCCTTCAGGCCAGCTAGGTCTTTGTGTCCTGGCTCATTCGGTTTGGGAGCTGTTGCTGACGTTGGGCATGTTGGCCGGAGAGTGCTTCTCGGGCCGCGAACTGCAACCTTGCAGGAATCTCCCAGGTTCCCGGCCCAACAAAAGCCCCCAGACCCAAATGGAGAGGGGCTGCTTGGTGGCCCCCTGGGGGCCCTTCAGGCCAGCTAGGTCTTTGGGTCCTGGCTCCTTCGCTTTGGGAGCTGTTGCTGCAGTTGGGCATGTTGGCCGGAGAGTGCTTCTCGGGCCGCGAACTGTAATCTTGCAGGTACATCTCAGGTATCCATGCCCAACGAAAGCCCCCAGACCCAAATGGAGAGGGGCTGCTTGGGGGCCCCCTGGGGGCCCTTCAGGCCAGCTAGGTCTTTGGGTCCTGGCTCCTTCGCTTTGGGAGCTGTTGCTGCAGTTGGGCATGTTGGCCGGAGAGTGCTTCTCGGGCCGCGAACTGTAACTTGCAGGTACCTCTCAGGTATACATGCCCAACGAAAGCCCCCAGACCCAAATGGAGAGGGGCTGCTTGGTGGCCTTCTGGGGGCCCTTCAGGCCAGCTAGGTCTTTGGGTCCTGGCTCCTTCGCTTTGGGAGCTGTTGCTGGATATTGGACATGTTGGCCGGAGAGTGCTTCTCGGGCTGCGAACTGCAACCTTGCTGGTATATCCCAGGTTCTCAGCCTAAATAAAGCCCCCAAACCCAAATGGAGAGGGGCTGCTTGGGGGCCCCCTGGGGGCCCTTCAGGCCAGCTAGGTCTTTGGGTCCTGGCTCCTTCGCTTTGGGAGCTGTTGCTGCAGTTGGGCATGTTGGCCGGAGAGTGCTTCTCCGGCCGCGAACTGCAACCTTGCAGGATTCTCCCAGGTTCCCGGCCCAACGAAAACCCCCAGACCTAAATGGAGAGGGGCTGCTTAGGGGCCCCCTGGGGCCCTTCAGGCCAGCTAGGTCTTTGGGTCCTGGCTCCTTCGCTTTGGGAGCTGTTGCTGCAGTTGGGCATGTTGGCCGGAGAGTGCTTCTCGGGCCGCGAAATGTAACTTGCAGGTACCTCTCAGGTATACATGCCCAACGAAAGCCCCCAGACCCAAATGGAGAGGGGCTGCTTGGTGGCCTTCTGGGGGCCCTTCAGGCCAGCTAGGTCTTTGGGTCCTGGCTCCTTCGCTTTGGGAGCTGTTGCTGGATATTGGACATGTTGGCCGGAGAGTGCTTCTCGGGCTGCGAACTGCAACCTTGCTGGTATCTCCCAGGTTCTCAGCCTAAAGAAAGCCCCCAGACCCAAATGGAGAGGGGCTGCTTGGGGGCCCCCTGGGGGCCCTTCAGGCCAGCTAGGTCTTTGGGTCCTGGCTCCTTCGCTTTGGGAGCTGTTGCTGCAGTTGGGCATGTTGGCCGGAGAGTGCTTCTCCGGCCGCGAACTGCAACCTTGCAGGATTCTCCCAGGTTCCATGCCCAACGAAAGCCCCCAGACCCAAATTGAGAGGGGCTGCTTGGGGGCCCCCTGGGGGCCCTTCAGGCCATCTAGGTCTTTGGGTCCTGGCTCCTTCGCTTTGGGAGCTGTTGCTGCAGTTGTGCATGTTGGCCGGAGAGTGCTTCTCGGGCCGTGACCTGCAACCTTGCATGAATCTCCCAGGTTCCCGGCCCAACGAAAGCCCCCAGACCCAAATTGAGAGGGGCTGCTTGGGGCCCCCCTGGGGGCCCTTCAGACCAGCTAGGTCTTTGGGTCCTGGCTCCTTCGCTTTGGGAGCTGTTGCTGGATATTGAGCATGTTGGCCGGAGAGTGCTTCTCGGGCTGCGAACTGCAACCTTGCTGGTATCTCCCAGGTTCTCAGCCTAAAGAAAGCCCCCAGACCCAAATGGAGAGGGGCTGCTTGGGGGCCCCCTGGGGGCCCTTCAGGCCAGCTAGGTCTTTGGGTCCTGGCTCCTTCGGTTTGGGAGCTGTTGCTGCAGTTGGGCATGTTGGCCGGAGAGTGCTTCTCCGGCCGCGAACTGCAACCTTGCAGGAATCTCCCAGGTTCCCGGCCCAACGAAAGCCCCCAGACCCAAATGGAGAGGGGCTGCTTGGGGGCCCCCTGGGGGCCCTTCAGGCCAGCTAGGTCTTTGGGTCCTGGCTCCTTCGGTTTGGGAGCTGTTGCTGCAGTTGTGCATGTTGGCCGGAGAGTGCTTCTCGGGCCGCCAACTGCAACCTTGCAGGTACCTCCCAGGTTCCATGCCCAACGAAAGCCCCCAGACCCAAATGGAGAGGTGCTGCTTGGGGGCCCCCTGGGGGCCCTTCAGGCCAGCTAGGTCTTTGGGTCCTGGCTCCTTCGCTTTGGGAGCTGTTGCTGCAGTTGGGCATGTTGGCCGGAGAGTGCTTCTCGGGCCGCGAACTGCAACCTTGCAGGAATCTCCCAGGTTCCCGGCCCAACGAAAGCCCCCAGACCCAAATGGAGAGGGGCTGCTTGGGGGCCCCCTGGGGGCCCTTCAGGCCAGCTAGGTCTTTGGGTCCTGGCTCCTTCGGTTTGGGAGCTGTTGCTGCAGTTGGGCATGTTGGCCGGAGAGTGCTTCTCGGGCCTCGAACTGCAACCTTGCAGGAATCTCCCAGGTTCCCGGCCCAACAAAAGCCCCCAGACCCAAATTGAGAGGGGCTGCTTTGGGGCCCCGTGGGGGCCCTTCAGGCCAGCTAGGTCTTTGGGTCCTGGCTCCTTCGCTTTGGGAGCTGTTGCTGCAGTTGAGCATGTTGGCCGGAGAGTGCTTCTCGGGCCGCGAACTGCAACCTTGCAGGTACATCTCAGGTATCCATGCCCAACGAAAGCCCCCAAACCCAAATGGAGAGGGGCTGCTTGGGGGCCCCCTGGGGGCCCTTCAGGCCAGCTAGGTCTTTGGGTCCTGGCTCCTTCGCTTTGGGAGCTGTTGCTGCAGTTGGGCATGTTGGCCGGAGAGTGCTTCTCGGGCCGCGAACTGCAACCTTGCATGAATCTCCCAGGTTCCCCGCCCAACGAAAGCCCCCAGACCCAAATGGAGAGGGGCTGCTTGGGGAACCCCTGGGGGCCCTTCAGGCCAGCTAGGTCTTTGGGTCCTGGCTCCTTCGCTTTGGGAGCTGTTGCTGCAGTTGGGCATGTTGGCCGGAGAGTGCTTCTCGGGACGCGAACTGTAACCTTGCAGGTACCTCTCAGGTATACATGCCCAACGAAAGCCCCCAGACCCAAATTGAGAGGGGCTGCTTGGGGCCCCCTGGGGGCCCTTCAGGCCAGCTAGGTCTTTGGGTCCTGGCTCCTTCGCTTTGGGAGCTGTTGCTGCAGTTGGGCATGTTGGCCGGAGAGTGCTTCTCGGGCCGCGAACTGCAACCTTGCAGGAATCTCCCAGGTTCCCGGCCCAACGAAAGCCCCCAGACCCAAATGGAGAGGGGCTGCTTGGGGGCCCCCTGGGGGCCCTTCAGGCCAGCTAGGTCTTTGGGTCCTGGCTCCTTCGGTTTGGGAGCTGTTGCTGCAGTTGAGCATGTTGTCCGGAGAGTGCTTCTCGGGCCGCGAACTGTATCCTTGCAGGTACATCTCAGGTATCCATGCCCAACGAAAGCCCCCAGACCCAAATGGAGAGGGGCTGCTTGGGGGCCCCCTGGGGGCCCTTCAGGCCAGCTAGGTCTTTGGGTCCTGGCTCCTTCGCTTTGGGAGCTGTTGCTGCAGTTGGGCATGTTGGCCGGAGAGTGCTTCTCGGGCCGAGAACTGCAACCTTGCAGGTACCTCCCAGGTTCCCGGCCCAACGAAAGCCCCCAGACCCAAATGGAGAATGGCTGCTTGGGGGCCCCCTGGGGGCCCTTCAGGCCAGCTAGGTCTTTGGGTCCTGGCTCCTTCGCTTTGGGAGCTGTTGCTGCAGTTGGGCATGTAGGGGGGAGAGTGCTTCTCGGGCCGCGAACTGCAACCTTGAAGGAATCTCCCAGGTTCCCGGCCCAACGAAAGCCGCCAGACCCAAATGGAGAGGGGCTGCTTGGGGGCCCCCTGGGGGCCCTTCAGGCCAGCTAGGTCTTTGGGTCCTGGCTCATTCGGTTTGGGAGCTGTTGCTGCAGTTGGGCATGTTGGCCGGAGAGTGCTTCTCGGGCCTCGAACTGCAAACTTGCAGGAATCTCCCAGGTTCCATGCCCAACAAAAGCCCCCAGACCCAAATGGAGAGGGGCTGCTTGGGGGCCCCCTGGGGGCCCTTCAGGCCAGCTAGGTCTTTGGGTCCTGGCTCCTTCGCTTTGGGAGCTGTTGCTGCAGTTGGGCATGTTGGCCGGAGAGTGCTTCTCGGGCCGCGAACTGCAACCTTGCAGGATTCTCCCAGGTTCCCGGCCCAACGAAAGCCCCCAGACCCAAATTGAGAGGGGCTGCTTGGGGGCCCCCTGGGGGCCCTTCAGGCCAGCTAGGTCTTTGGGTCCTGGCTCCTTCGCTTTGGGAGCTGTTGCTGCAGTTGGGCATGTTGGCCGGAGAGTGCTTCTCGGGCCGCGAACTGCAACCTTGCAGGTACCTCCCAGGTTCCCGGCCCAACGAAAGCCCCCAGACCCAAATTGAGAGGGGCTGCTTGGGTCCCCCCTGGGGGCCCTTCAGGCCAGCTAGGTCTTTGGGTCCTGGCTCCTTCGGTTTGGGAGCTGTTGCTGCAGTTGGGCATGTTGGCCGGAGAGTGCTTCTCGGGCCGCGAACTGCAACCTTGCAGGATTCTCCCAGGTTCCCGGCCCAACGAAAGCCCCCAGACCCAAATGGAGAGGGGCTGCTTGGGGCCCCCCTGGGGGCCCTTCAGGCCAGCTAGGTCTTTGGGTCCTGGCTCCTTCGCTTTGGGAGCTGTTGCTGCAGTTGGGCATGTTGGGCGGAGAGTGCTTCTCGGGCCGCGAACTGTAACTTGCAGGTACCTCTCAGGTATACATGCCCAACGAAAGCCCCCAGACCCAAATGGAGAGGGGCTGCTTGGTGGCCTTCTGGGGGCCCTTCAGGCCAGCTAGGTCTTTGGGTCCTGGCTCCTTCGCTTTGGGAGCTGTTGCTGCAGTTGTGCATGTTGGCCGGAGAGTGCTTCTCGGGCCGCGAACTGCAACCTTGCAGGAATCTCCCAGGTTCCCGGCCCAACGAAAGCCCCCAGACCCAAATTGAGAGGGGCTGCTTGGGGGCCCCCTGGGGGCCCTTCAGGCCAGCTAGGTCTTTGTGTCCTGGCTCATTCGGTTTGGGAGCTGTTGCTGCAGTTGGGCATGTTGGCCGGAGAGTGCTTCTCGGGCCGCGAACTGCAACCTTGCAGGAATCTCCCAGGTTCCCGGCCCAACAAAAGCCCCCAGACCCAAATGGAGAGGGGCTGCTTGGTGGCCTTCTGGGGGCCCTTCAGGCCAGCTAGGTCTTTGGGTCCTGGCTCCTTCGCTTTGGGAGCTGTTGCTGCAGTTGGGCATGTTGGCCGGAGAGTGCTTCTCCGGCCGCGAATTGCAACCTTGCAGGAATCTCCCAGGTTCCATGCCCAACGAAAGCCCCCAGACCCAAATGGAGATGAGGTCCTTGGGGGCCCCCTGGGGGCCCTTCAGGCCAGCTAGGTCTTTGGGTCCTGGCTCCTTCGCTTTGGGAGCTGTTGCTGCAGTTGGGCATGTTGGCCGGAGAGTGCTTCTCGGGCCGCGAACTGCAACCTTGCAGGAATCTCCCAGGTTCCCGGCCCAACGAAAGCCCCCAGACCCAAATGGAGAGGGGCTGCTTGGGGGCCCCCTGGGGGCCCTTCAGGCCAGCTAGGTCTTTGGGTCCTGGCTCCTTCGCTTTGGGAGCTGTTGCTGCAGTTGGGCATGTTGGGCGGAGAGTGCTTCTCGGGCCGCGAACTGCAACCTTGCAGGTACCTCCCAGGTTCCCGGCCCAACGAAAGCCGCCAGACCCAAATTGAGAGGGGCTGCTTGGGGGCCCCCTGGGGGCCCTTCAGGCCAGCTAGGTCTTTGGGTCCTGGCTCCTTCGCTTTGGGAGCTGTTGCTGCAGTTGGGCATGTTGGCCGGAGAGTGCTTCTCGGGCCGCGAACTGTAATCTTGCAGGTACATCTCAGGTATCCATGCCCAACGAAAGCCCCCAGACCCAAATGGAGAGGGGCTGCTTGGGGGCCCCCTGGGGGCCCTTCAGGCCAGCTAGGTCTTTGGGTCCTGGCTCCTTCGGTTTGGGAGCTGTTGCTGCAGTTGGGCATGTTGGCCGGAGAGTGCTTCTCGGGCCGCGAACTGTAACTTGCAGGTACCTCTCAGGTATACATGCCCAACGAAAGCCCCCAGACCCAAATGGAGAGGGGCTGCTTGGTGGCCTTCTGGGGGCCCTTCAGGCCAGCTAGGTCTTTGGGTCCTGGCTCCTTCGCTTTGGGAGCTGTTGCTGGATATTGGACATGTTGGCCGGAGAGTGCTTCTCGGGCTGCGAACTGCAACCTTGCTGGTATATCCCAGGTTCTCAGCCTAAAGAAAGCCCCCAGACCCAAATGGAGAGGGGCTGCTTGGGGGCCCCCTGGGGGCCCTTCAGGCCAGCTAGGTCTTTGGGTCCTGGCTCCTTCGGTTTGGGAGCTGTTGCTGCAGTTGGGCATGTTGGCCGGAGAGTGCTTCTCCGGCCGCGAACTGCAACCTTGCAGGATTCTCCCAGGTTCCATGCCCAACGAAAGCCCCCAGACCCAAATTGAGAGGGGCTGCTTGGGGGCCCCCTGGGGGCCCTTCAGGCCAGCTAGGTCTTTGGGTCCTGGCTCCTTCGCTTTGGGAGCTGTTGCTGCAGTTGTGCATGTTGGGCGGAGAGTGCTTCTCGGGCCGTGAACTGCAACCTTGCATGAATCTCCCAGGTTCCCGGCCCAACGAAAGCCCCCAGACCCAAATTGAGAGGGGCTGCTTGGGGCCCACCTGGGGGCCCTTCAGACCAGCTAGGTCTTTGGGTCCTGGCTCCTTCGCTTTGGGAGCTGTTGCTGGATATTGAGCATGTTGGCCGGAGAGTGCTTCTCGGGCTGCGAACTGCAACCTTGCAGGATTCTCCCAGGTTCTCAGCCTAAAGAAAGCCCCCAGACCCAAATGGAGAGGGGCTGCTTGGGGGCCCCCTGGGGGCCCTTCAGGCCAGCTAGGTCTTTGGGTCCTGGCTCCTTCGCTTTGGGAGCTGTTGCTGCAGTTGGGCATGTTGGCCGGAGAGTGCTTCTCCGGCCGCGAACTGCAACCTTGCAGGAATCTCCCAGGTTCCCGGCCCAACGAAAGCCCCCAGACCCAAATGGAGAGGGGCTGCTTGGGGGCCCCCTGGGGGCCCTTCAGGCCAGCTAGGTCTTTGGGTCCTGGCTCCTTCGGTTTGGGAGCTGTTGCTGGATATTGGACATGTTGGCCGGAGAGTGCTTCTCGGGCCGCGAACTGCAACCTTGCAGGAATCTCCCAGGTTCCCGGCCCAACAAAAGCCCCCAGACCCAAATGGAGAGGGGCTGCTTGGTGGCCCCCTGGGGGCCCTTTCAGGCCAGCTAGGTCTTTGGGTCCTGGCTCCTTCGCTTTGGGAGCTGTTGCTGCAGTTGGGCATGTTGGCCGGAGAGTGCTTCTCCGGCCGCGAATTGCAACCTTGCAGGTACCTCCCAGGTTCCCGGCCCAACGAAAGCCCCCAGACCCAAATGGAGATGAGCTCCTTGGGGGCCCCCTGGGGGCCCTTCAGGCCAGCTAGGTCTTTGGGTCCTGGCTCCTTCGGTTTGGGAGCTGTTGCTGCAGTTGGGCATGTTGGCCGGAGAGTGCTTCTCGGGCCGCGAACTGCAACCTTGCAGGAATCTCCCAGGTTCCCGGCCCAACGAAAGCCCCCAGACCCAAATGGAGAGGGGCTGCTTGGGGGCCCCCTGGGGGCCCTTCAGGCCAGCTAGGTCTTTGGGTCCTGGCTCCTTCGCTTTGGGAGCTGTTGCTGCAGTTGGACATGTTGGCCGGAGAGTGCTTCTCGGGCCGCCAACTGCAACCTTGCATGAATCTCCCAGGTTCCCGGCCCAACGAAAGCCCCCAGACCCAAATGGAGAGGGGCTGCTTGGGGGCCCCCTGGGGGCCCTTCAGGCCAGCTAGGTCTTTGGGTCCTGGCTCCTTCGCTTTGGGAGCTGTTGCTGCAGTTGGGCATGTTGGGCGGAGAGTGCTTCTCGGGCCGCGAACTGCAACCTTGCAGGTACCTCCCAGGTTCCCGGCCCAACGAAAGCCGCCAGACCCAAATTGAGAGGGGCTGCTTGGGGGCCCCCTGGGGGCCCTTCAGGCCACCTAGCTCTTTGGGTCCTGGCTCCTTCGCTTTGGGAGCTGTTGCTTCAGTTGGGCATGTTGGCCGGAGAGTGCTTCTCGGGCCGCGAACTGTAATCTAGCAGGTACATCTCAGGTATCCATGCCCAACGAAAGCCCCCAGACCCAAATGGAGAGGGGCTGCTTGGGGGGCCCCTGGGGGCCCTTCAGGCCACCTAGCTCTTTGGGTCCTGGCTCCTTCGGTTTGGGAGCTGTTGCTGCAGTTGGGCATGTTGGCCGGAGAGTGCTTCTCGGGCCGCGAACTGTAACTTGCAGGTACCTCTCAGGTATACATGCCCAACGAAAGCCCCCAGACCCAAATGGAGAGGGGCTGCTTGGTGGCCTTCTGGGGGCCCTTCAGGCCAGCTAGGTCTTTGGGTCCTGGCTCCTTCGCTTTGGGAGCTGTTGCTGGATATTGGACATGTTGGCCGGAGAGTGCTTCTCGGGCTGCGAACTGCAACCTTGCTGGTATATCCCAGGTTCTCAGCCTAAATAAAGCCCCCAAACCCAAATGGAGAGGGGCTGCTTGGGGGCCCCCTGGGGGCCCTTCAGGCCAGCTAGGTCTTTGGGTCCTGGCTCCTTCGCTTTGGGAGCTGTTGCTGCAGTTGGGCATGTTGGCCGGAGAGTGCTTCTCCGGCCGCGAACTGCAACCTTGCAGGATTCTCCCAGGTTCCTGGCCCAACGAAAACCCCCAGACCTAATTGCGAGGGGCTGCTTAGGGGCCCCCTGGGGGCCCTTCAGGCCAGCTAGGTCTTTGGGTCCTGGCTCCTTCGGTTTGGGAGCTGTTGCTGCAGTTGTGCATGTTGGCCGGAGAGTGCTTCTCGGGCCGCGAACTGTAACTTCCAGGTACCTCTCAGGTATACATGCCCAACGAAAGCCCCCAGACCCAAATGGAGAGGGGCTGCTTGGTGGCCTTCTGGGGGCCCTTCAGGCCAGCTAGGTCTTTGGGTCCTGGCTCCTTCGCTTTGGGAGCTGTTGCTGGATATTGAGCATGTTGGCCGGAGAGTGCTTCTCGGGCTGCGAACTGCAACCTTGCTGGTATCTCCCAGGTTCTCAGCCTAAAGAAAGCCCCCAGACCCAAATGGAGAGGGGCTGCTTGGGGGCCCCCTGGGGGCCCTTCAGGCCAGCTAGGTCTTTGGGTCCTGGCTCCTTCGCTTTGGGAGCTGTTGCTGCAGTTGGGCATGTTGGCCGGAGAGTGCTTCTCCGGCCGCGAACTGCAACCTTGCAGGAATCTCCCAGGTTCCCGGCCCAACGAAAGCCCCCAGACCCAAATGGAGAGGGGCTGCTTGGGGGCCCCCTGGGGGCCCTTCAGGCCAGCTAGGTCTTTGGGTCCTGGCTCCTTCGGTTTGGGAGCTGTTGCTGCAGTTGTGCATGTTGGCCGGAGAGTGCTTCTCGGGCCGCCAACTGCAACCTTGCAGGTACCTCCCAGGTTCCATGCCCAACGAAAGCCCCCAGACCCAAATGGAGAGGTGCTGCTTGGGGGCCCCCTGGGGGCCCTTCAGGCCAGCTAGGTCTTTGGGTCCTGGCTCCTTCGCTTTGGGAGCTGTTGCTGCAGTTGGGCATGTTGGCCGGAGAGTGCTTCTCGGGCCGCGAACTGCAACCTTGCAGGAATCTCCCAGGTTCCCGGCCCAACGAAAGCCCCCAGACCCAAATGGAGAGGGGCTGCTTGGGGGCCCCCTGGGGGCCCTTCAGGCCAGCTAGGTCTTTGGGTCCTGGCTCCTTCGGTTTGGGAGCTGTTGCTGCAGTTGGGCATGTTGGCCGGAGAGTGCTTCTCGGGCCTCGAACTGCAACCTTGCAGGAATCTCCCAGGTTCCCGGCCCAACAAAAGCCCCCAGACCCAAATTGAGAGGGGCTGCTTTGGGGCCCCGTGGGGGCCCTTCAGGCCAGCTAGGTCTTTGGGTCCTGGCTCCTTCGCTTTGGGAGCTGTTGCTGCAGTTGAGCATGTTGGCCGGAGAGTGCTTCTCGGGCCGCGAACTGCAACCTTGCAGGTACATCTCAGGTATCCATGCCCAACGAAAGCCCCCAAACCCAAATGGAGAGGGGCTGCTTGGGGGCCCCCTGGGGGCCCTTCAGGCCAGCTAGGTCTTTGGGTCCTGGCTCCTTCGCTTTGGGAGCTGTTGCTGCAGTTGGGCATGTTGGCCGGAGAGTGCTTCTCGGGCCGCGAACTGCAACCTTGCATGAATCTCCCAGGTTCCCCGCCCAACGAAAGCCCCCAGACCCAAATGGAGAGGGGCTGCTTGGGGAACCCCTGGGGGCCCTTCAGGCCAGCTAGGTCTTTGGGTCCTGGCTCCTTCGCTTTGGGAGCTGTTGCTGCAGTTGGGCATGTTGGCCGGAGAGTGCTTCTCGGGACGCGAACTGTAACCTTGCAGGTACCTCTCAGGTATACATGCCCAACGAAAGCCCCCAGACCCAAATTGAGAGGGGCTGCTTGGGGCCCCCTGGGGGCCCTTCAGGCCAGCTAGGTCTTTGGGTCCTGGCTCCTTCGCTTTGGGAGCTGTTGCTGCAGTTGGGCATGTTGGCCGGAGAGTGCTTCTCGGGCCGCGAACTGCAACCTTGCAGGAATCTCCCAGGTTCCCGGCCCAACGAAAGCCCCCAGACCCAAATGGAGAGGGGCTGCTTGGGGGCCCCCTGGGGGCCCTTCAGGCCAGCTAGGTCTTTGGGTCCTGGCTCCTTCGGTTTGGGAGCTGTTGCTGCAGTTGAGCATGTTGTCCGGAGAGTGCTTCTCGGGCCGCGAACTGTATCCTTGCAGGTACATCTCAGGTATCCATGCCCAACGAAAGCCCCCAGACCCAAATGGAGAGGGGCTGCTTGGGGGCCCCCTGGGGGCCCTTCAGGCCAGCTAGGTCTTTGGGTCCTGGCTCCTTCGCTTTGGGAGCTGTTGCTGCAGTTGGGCATGTTGGCCGGAGAGTGCTTCTCGGGCCGAGAACTGCAACCTTGCAGGTACCTCCCAGGTTCCCGGCCCAACGAAAGCCCCCAGACCCAAATGGAGAATGGCTGCTTGGGGGCCCCCTGGGGGCCCTTCAGGCCAGCTAGGTCTTTGGGTCCTGGCTCCTTCGCTTTGGGAGCTGTTGCTGCAGTTGGGCATGTAGGGGGGAGAGTGCTTCTCGGGCCGCGAACTGCAACCTTGAAGGAATCTCCCAGGTTCCCGGCCCAACGAAAGCCGCCAGACCCAAATGGAGAGGGGCTGCTTGGGGGCCCCCTGGGGGCCCTTCAGGCCAGCTAGGTCTTTGGGTCCTGGCTCATTCGGTTTGGGAGCTGTTGCTGCAGTTGGGCATGTTGGCCGGAGAGTGCTTCTCGGGCCTCGAACTGCAAACTTGCAGGAATCTCCCAGGTTCCATGCCCAACAAAAGCCCCCAGACCCAAATGGAGAGGGGCTGCTTGGGGGCCCCCTGGGGGCCCTTCAGGCCAGCTAGGTCTTTGGGTCCTGGCTCCTTCGCTTTGGGAGCTGTTGCTGCAGTTGGGCATGTTGGCCGGAGAGTGCTTCTCGGGCCGCGAACTGCAACCTTGCAGGATTCTCCCAGGTTCCCGGCCCAACGAAAGCCCCCAGACCCAAATTGAGAGGGGCTGCTTGGGGGCCCCCTGGGGGCCCTTCAGGCCAGCTAGGTCTTTGGGTCCTGGCTCCTTCGCTTTGGGAGCTGTTGCTGCAGTTGGGCATGTTGGCCGGAGAGTGCTTCTCGGGCCGCGAACTGCAACCTTGCAGGTACCTCCCAGGTTCCCGGCCCAACGAAAGCCCCCAGACCCAAATTGAGAGGGGCTGCTTGGGTCCCCCCTGGGGGCCCTTCAGGCCAGCTAGGTCTTTGGGTCCTGGCTCCTTCGGTTTGGGAGCTGTTGCTGCAGTTGGGCATGTTGGCCGGAGAGTGCTTCTCGGGCCGCGAACTGCAACCTTGCAGGATTCTCCCAGGTTCCCGGCCCAACGAAAGCCCCCAGACCCAAATGGAGAGGGGCTGCTTGGGGCCCCCCTGGGGGCCCTTCAGGCCAGCTAGGTCTTTGGGTCCTGGCTCCTTCGCTTTGGGAGCTGTTGCTGCAGTTGGGCATGTTGGGCGGAGAGTGCTTCTCGGGCCGCGAACTGTAACTTGCAGGTACCTCTCAGGTATACATGCCCAACGAAAGCCCCCAGACCCAAATGGAGAGGGGCTGCTTGGTGGCCTTCTGGGGGCCCTTCAGGCCAGCTAGGTCTTTGGGTCCTGGCTCCTTCGCTTTGGGAGCTGTTGCTGCAGTTGTGCATGTTGGCCGGAGAGTGCTTCTCGGGCCGCGAACTGCAACCTTGCAGGAATCTCCCAGGTTCCCGGCCCAACGAAAGCCCCCAGACCCAAATTGAGAGGGGCTGCTTGGGGGCCCCCTGGGGGCCCTTCAGGCCAGCTAGGTCTTTGTGTCCTGGCTCATTCGGTTTGGGAGCTGTTGCTGCAGTTGGGCATGTTGGCCGGAGAGTGCTTCTCGGGCCGCGAACTGCAACCTTGCAGGAATCTCCCAGGTTCCCGGCCCAACAAAAGCCCCCAGACCCAAATGGAGAGGGGCTGCTTGGTGGCCTTCTGGGGGCCCTTCAGGCCAGCTAGGTCTTTGGGTCCTGGCTCCTTCGCTTTGGGAGCTGTTGCTGCAGTTGGGCATGTTGGCCGGAGAGTGCTTCTCCGGCCGCGAATTGCAACCTTGCAGGAATCTCCCAGGTTCCATGCCCAACGAAAGCCCCCAGACCCAAATGGAGATGAGGTCCTTGGGGGCCCCCTGGGGGCCCTTCAGGCCAGCTAGGTCTTTGGGTCCTGGCTCCTTCGCTTTGGGAGCTGTTGCTGCAGTTGGGCATGTTGGCCGGAGAGTGCTTCTCGGGCCGCGAACTGCAACCTTGCAGGAATCTCCCAGGTTCCCGGCCCAACGAAAGCCCCCAGACCCAAATGGAGAGGGGCTGCTTGGGGGCCCCCTGGGGGCCCTTCAGGCCAGCTAGGTCTTTGGGTCCTGGCTCCTTCGCTTTGGGAGCTGTTGCTGCAGTTGGGCATGTTGGGCGGAGAGTGCTTCTCGGGCCGCGAACTGCAACCTTGCAGGTACCTCCCAGGTTCCCGGCCCAACGAAAGCCGCCAGACCCAAATTGAGAGGGGCTGCTTGGGGGCCCCCTGGGGGCCCTTCAGGCCAGCTAGGTCTTTGGGTCCTGGCTCCTTCGCTTTGGGAGCTGTTGCTGCAGTTGGGCATGTTGGCCGGAGAGTGCTTCTCGGGCCGCGAACTGTAATCTTGCAGGTACATCTCAGGTATCCATGCCCAACGAAAGCCCCCAGACCCAAATGGAGAGGGGCTGCTTGGGGGCCCCCTGGGGGCCCTTCAGGCCAGCTAGGTCTTTGGGTCCTGGCTCCTTCGGTTTGGGAGCTGTTGCTGCAGTTGGGCATGTTGGCCGGAGAGTGCTTCTCGGGCCGCGAACTGTAACTTGCAGGTACCTCTCAGGTATACATGCCCAACGAAAGCCCCCAGACCCAAATGGAGAGGGGCTGCTTGGTGGCCTTCTGGGGGCCCTTCAGGCCAGCTAGGTCTTTGGGTCCTGGCTCCTTCGCTTTGGGAGCTGTTGCTGGATATTGGACATGTTGGCCGGAGAGTGCTTCTCGGGCTGCGAACTGCAACCTTGCTGGTATATCCCAGGTTCTCAGCCTAAAGAAAGCCCCCAGACCCAAATGGAGAGGGGCTGCTTGGGGGCCCCCTGGGGGCCCTTCAGGCCAGCTAGGTCTTTGGGTCCTGGCTCCTTCGGTTTGGGAGCTGTTGCTGCAGTTGGGCATGTTGGCCGGAGAGTGCTTCTCCGGCCGCGAACTGCAACCTTGCAGGATTCTCCCAGGTTCCATGCCCAACGAAAGCCCCCAGACCCAAATTGAGAGGGGCTGCTTGGGGGCCCCCTGGGGGCCCTTCAGGCCAGCTAGGTCTTTGGGTCCTGGCTCCTTCGCTTTGGGAGCTGTTGCTGCAGTTGTGCATGTTGGGCGGAGAGTGCTTCTCGGGCCGTGAACTGCAACCTTGCATGAATCTCCCAGGTTCCCGGCCCAACGAAAGCCCCCAGACCCAAATTGAGAGGGGCTGCTTGGGGCCCACCTGGGGGCCCTTCAGACCAGCTAGGTCTTTGGGTCCTGGCTCCTTCGCTTTGGGAGCTGTTGCTGGATATTGAGCATGTTGGCCGGAGAGTGCTTCTCGGGCTGCGAACTGCAACCTTGCAGGATTCTCCCAGGTTCTCAGCCTAAAGAAAGCCCCCAGACCCAAATGGAGAGGGGCTGCTTGGGGGCCCCCTGGGGGCCCTTCAGGCCAGCTAGGTCTTTGGGTCCTGGCTCCTTCGGTTTGGGAGCTGTTGCTGCAGTTGGGCATGTTGGCCGGAGAGTGCTTCTCCGGCCGCGAACTGCAACCTTGCAGGAATCTCCCAGGTTCCCGGCCCAACGAAAGCCCCCAGACCCAAATGGAGAGGGGCTGCTTGGGGGCCCCCTGGGGGCCCTTCAGGCCAGCTAGGTCTTTGGGTCCTGGCTCCTTCGGTTTGGGAGCTGTTGCTGGATATTGGACATGTTGGCCGGAGAGTGCTTCTCGGGCCGCGAACTGCAACCTTGCAGGAATCTCCCAGGTTCCCGGCCCAACAAAAGCCCCCAGACCCAAATGGAGAGGGGCTGCTTGGTGGCCCCCTGGGGGCCCTTTCAGGCCAGCTAGGTCTTTGGGTCCTGGCTCCTTCGCTTTGGGAGCTGTTGCTGCAGTTGGGCATGTTGGCCGGAGAGTGCTTCTCCGGCCGCGAATTGCAACCTTGCAGGTACCTCCCAGGTTCCCGGCCCAACGAAAGCCCCCAGACCCAAATGGAGATGAGCTCCTTGGGGGCCCCCTGGGGGCCCTTCAGGCCAGCTAGGTCTTTGGGTCCTGGCTCCTTCGGTTTGGGAGCTGTTGCTGCAGTTGGGCATGTTGGCCGGAGAGTGCTTCTCGGGCCGCGAACTGCAACCTTGCAGGAATCTCCCAGGTTCCCGGCCCAACGAAAGCCCCCAGACCCAAATGGAGAGGGGCTGCTTGGGGGCCCCCTGGGGGCCCTTCAGGCCAGCTAGGTCTTTGGGTCCTGGCTCCTTCGCTTTGGGAGCTGTTGCTGCAGTTGGACATGTTGGCCGGAGAGTGCTTCTCGGGCCGCCAACTGCAACCTTGCATGAATCTCCCAGGTTCCCGGCCCAACGAAAGCCCCCAGACCCAAATGGAGAGGGGCTGCTTGGGGGCCCCCTGGGGGCCCTTCAGGCCAGCTAGGTCTTTGGGTCCTGGCTCCTTCGCTTTGGGAGCTGTTGCTGCAGTTGGGCATGTTGGGCGGAGAGTGCTTCTCGGGCCGCGAACTGCAACCTTGCAGGTACCTCCCAGGTTCCCGGCCCAACGAAAGCCGCCAGACCCAAATTGAGAGGGGCTGCTTGGGGGCCCCCTGGGGGCCCTTCAGGCCACCTAGCTCTTTGGGTCCTGGCTCCTTCGCTTTGGGAGCTGTTGCTTCAGTTGGGCATGTTGGCCGGAGAGTGCTTCTCGGGCCGCGAACTGTAATCTAGCAGGTACATCTCAGGTATCCATGCCCAACGAAAGCCCCCAGACCCAAATGGAGAGGGGCTGCTTGGGGGGCCCCTGGGGGCCCTTCAGGCCACCTAGCTCTTTGGGTCCTGGCTCCTTCGGTTTGGGAGCTGTTGCTGCAGTTGGGCATGTTGGCCGGAGAGTGCTTCTCGGGCCGCGAACTGTAACTTGCAGGTACCTCTCAGGTATACATGCCCAACGAAAGCCCCCAGACCCAAATGGAGAGGGGCTGCTTGGTGGCCTTCTGGGGGCCCTTCAGGCCAGCTAGGTCTTTGGGTCCTGGCTCCTTCGCTTTGGGAGCTGTTGCTGGATATTGGACATGTTGGCCGGAGAGTGCTTCTCGGGCTGCGAACTGCAACCTTGCTGGTATATCCCAGGTTCTCAGCCTAAATAAAGCCCCCAAACCCAAATGGAGAGGGGCTGCTTGGGGGCCCCCTGGGGGCCCTTCAGGCCAGCTAGGTCTTTGGGTCCTGGCTCCTTCGCTTTGGGAGCTGTTGCTGCAGTTGGGCATGTTGGCCGGAGAGTGCTTCTCCGGCCGCGAACTGCAACCTTGCAGGATTCTCCCAGGTTCCTGGCCCAACGAAAACCCCCAGACCTAATTGCGAGGGGCTGCTTAGGGGCCCCCTGGGGGCCCTTCAGGCCAGCTAGGTCTTTGGGTCCTGGCTCCTTCGGTTTGGGAGCTGTTGCTGCAGTTGTGCATGTTGGCCGGAGAGTGCTTCTCGGGCCGCGAACTGTAACTTCCAGGTACCTCTCAGGTATACATGCCCAACGAAAGCCCCCAGACCCAAATGGAGAGGGGCTGCTTGGTGGCCTTCTGGGGGCCCTTCAGGCCAGCTAGGTCTTTGGGTCCTGGCTCCTTCGCTTTGGGAGCTGTTGCTGGATATTGGACATGTTGGCCGGAGAGTGCTTCTCCGGCCGCGAACTGCAACCTTGCAGGATTCTCCAAGGTTCCATGCCCAACGAAAGCCCCCAGACCCAAATTGAGAGGGGCTGCTTGGGGGCCCCCTGGGGGCCCTTCAGGCCAGCTAGGTCTTTGGGTCCTGGCTCCTTCGCTTTGGGAGCTGTTGCTGCAGTTGTGCATGTTGGCCGGAGAGTGCTTCTCGGGCCGTGAACTGCAACCTTGCATGAATCTCCCAGGTTCCCGGCCCAACGAAAGCCCCCAGACCCAAATTGAGAGGGGCTGCTTGGGGGCCCCCTGGGGGCCCTTCAGGCCAGCTAGGTCTTTGGGTCCTGGCTCCTTCGGTTTGGGAGCTGTTGCTGCAGTTGAGCATGTTGGCCGGAGAGTGCTTCTCGGGCTGCGAACTGTATCCTTGCAGGTACCTCTCAGGTATCCATGCCCAACGAAAGCCCCCAGACCCAAATGGAGAGGGGCTGCTTGGGGGCCCCCTGGGGGCCCTTCAGGCCAGCTAGGTCTTTGGGTCCTGGCTCCTTCGCTTTGGGAGCTGTTGCTGCAGTTGGGCATGTTGGCCGGAGAGTGCTTCTCGGGCCGCGAACTGTAATCTTGCAGGTACCTCCCAGGTTCCCGGCCCAACGAAAGCCCCCAGACCCAAATGGAGAATGGCTGCTTGGGGGCCCCCTGGGGGCCCTTCAGGCCAGCTAGGTCTTTGGGTCCTGGCTCCTTCGCTTTGGGAGCTGTTGCTGCAGTTGGGCATGTTGGCCGGAGAGTGCTTCTCGGGCCGCGAACTGCAACCTTGAAGGAATCTCCCAGGTTCCCGGCCCAACGAAAGCCGCCAGACCCAAATTGAGAGGGGCTGCTTGGGGGCCCCCTGGGGGCCCTTCAGGCCAGCTAGGTCTTTGGGTCCTGGCTCCTTCGGTTTGGGAGCTGTTGCTGCAGTTGGGCATGTTGGCCGGAGAGTGCTTCTCGGGCCGCGAACTGCAAACTTGCAGGAATCTCCCAGGTTCCCGGCCCAACAAAAGCCCCCAGACCCAAATGGAGAGGGGCTGCTTGGGGGCCCCCTGGGGGCCCTTCAGGCCACCTAGCTCTTTGGGTCCTGGCTCCTTCGCTTTGGGAGCTGTTGCTGCAGTTGGGCATGTTGGCCGGAGAGTGCTTCTCGGGCCGCGAACTGTAATCTTGCAGGTACATCTCAGGTATCCATGCCCAACGAAAGCCCCCAGACCCAAATGGAGAGGGGCTGCTTGGGGGCCCCCTGGGGGCCCTTCAGGCCAGCTAGGTCTTTGGGTCCTGGCTCCTTCGCTTTGGGAGCTGTTGCTGCAGTTGGGCATGTTGGCCGGAGAGTGCTTCTCGGGCCGCGAACTGTAACTTGCAGGTACCTCTCAGGTATACATGCCCAACGAAAGCCCCCAGACCCAAATGGAGAGGGGCTGCTTGGTGGCCTTCTGGGGGCCCTTCAGGCCAGCTAGGTCTTTGGGTCCTGGCTCCTTCGGTTTGGGAGCTGTTGCTGGATATTGGACATGTTGGCCGGAGAGTGCTTCTCGGGCTGCGAACTGCAACCTTGCTGGTATATCCCAGGTTCTCAGCCTAAATAAAGCCCCCAAACCCAAATGGAGAGGGGCTGCTTGGGGGCCCCCTGGGGGCCCTTCAGGCCAGCTAGGTCTTTGGGTCCTGGCTCCTTCGCTTTGGGAGCTGTTGCTGCAGTTGGGCATGTTGGCCGGAGAGTGCTTCTCCGGCCGCGAACTGCAACCTTGCAGGATTCTCCCAGGTTCCCGGCCCAACGAAAACCCCCAGACCTAAATGGAGAGGGGCTGCTTAGGGGCCCCCTGGGGGCCCTTCAGGCCAGCTAGGTCTTTGGGTCCTGGCTCCTTCGCTTTGGGAGCTGTTGCTGCAGTTGGGCATGTTGGCCGGAGAGTGCTTCTCGGGCCGCGAAATGTAACTTCCAGGTACCTCTCAGGTATACATGCCCAACGAAAGCCCCCAGACCCAAATGGAGAGGGGCTGCTTGGTGGCCTTCTGGGGGCCCTTCAGGCCAGCTAGGTCTTTGGGTCCTGGCTCCTTCGCTTTGGGAGCTGTTGCTGGATATTGGACATGTTGGCCGGAGAGTGCTTCTCGGGCTGCGAACTTCAACCTTGCTGGTATCTCCCAGGTTCTCAGCCTAAAGAAAGCCCCCAGACCCAAATGGAGAGGGGCTGCTTGGGGGCCCCCTGGGGGCCCTTCAGGCCAGCTAGGTCTTTGGGTCCTGGCTCCTTCGCTTTGGGAGCTGTTGCTGCAGTTGGGCATGTTGGCCGGAGAGTGCTTCTCGGGCCGCGAACTGCAACCTTGCAGGATTCTCCCAGGTTCCCGGCCCAACGAAAGCCCCCAGACCCAAATTGAGAGGGGCTGCTTGGGGGCCCCCTGGGGGCCCTTCAGGCCAGCTAGGTCTTTGGGTCCTGGCTCCTTCGCTTTGGGAGCTGTTGCTGCAGTTGGGCATGTTGGCCGGAGAGTGCTTCTCGGGCCGCGAACTGCAACCTTGCAGGATTCTCCCAGGTTCCCGGCCCAACGAAAGCCCCCAGACCCAAATTGAGAGGGGCTGCTTGGGGGCCCCCTGGGGGCCCTTCAGGCCAGCTAGGTCTTTGGGTCCTGGCTCCTTCGGTTTGGGAGCTGTTGCTGCAGTTGGGCATGTTGGCCGGAGAGTGCTTCTCGGGCCGCGAACTGCAACCTTGCAGGATTCTCCCAGGTTCCCGGCCCAACGAAAGCCCCCAGACCCAAATGGAGAGGGGCTGCTTGGGGGCCCCCTGGGGGCCCTTCAGGCCAGCTAGGTCTTTGGGTCCTGGCTCCTTCGGTTTGGGAGCTGTTGCTGCAGTTGGGCATGTTGGGCGGAGAGTGCTTCTCGGGCCGCGAACTGTAACTTGCAGGTACCTCTCAGGTATACATGCCCAACGAAAGCCCCCAGCCCCAAATGGAGAGGGGCTGCTTGGGGGCCCCCTGGGGGCCCTTCAGGCCAGCTAGGTCTTTGGGTCCTGGCTCCTTCGCTTTGGGAGCTGTAGCTGCAGTTGTGCATGTTGGCCGGAGAGTGCTTCTCGGGCCGCGAACTGCAACCTTGCAGGAATCTCCCAGGTTCCCGGCCCAACGAAAGCCCCCAGACCCAAATTGAGAGGGGCTGCTTGGGGGCCCCCTGGGGGCCCTTCAGGCCAGCTAGGTCTTTGTGTCCTGGCTCATTCGGTTTGGGAGCTGTTGCTGACGTTGGGCATGTTGGCCGGAGAGTGCTTCTCGGGCCGCGAACTGCAACCTTGCAGGAATCTCCCAGGTTCCCGGCCCAACAAAAGCCCCCAGACCCAAATGGAGAGGGGCTGCTTGGGGGCCCCCTGGGGGCCCTTCAGGCCAGCTAGGTCTTTGGGTCCTGGCTCCTTCGCTTTGGGAGCTGTTGCTGCAGTTGGACATGTTGGCCGGAGAGTGCTTCTCGGGCCGCCAACTGCAACCTTGCATGAATCTCCCAGGTTCCCGGCCCAACGAAAGCCCCCAGACCCAAATGGAGAGGGGCTGCTTGGGGGCCCCCTGGGGGCCCTTCAGGCCAGCTAGGTCTTTGGGTCCTGGCTCCTTCGCTTTGGGAGCTGTTGCTGCAGTTGGGCATGTTGGGCGGAGAGTGCTTCTCGGGCCGCGAACTGCAACCTTGCAGGTACCTCCCAGGTTCCCGGCCCAACGAAAGCCGCCAGACCCAAATTGAGAGGGGCTGCTTGGGGGCCCCCTGGGGGCCCTTCAGGCCACCTAGCTCTTTGGGTCCTGGCTCCTTCGCTTTGGGAGCTGTTGCTTCAGTTGGGCATGTTGGCCGGAGAGTGCTTCTCGGGCCGCGAACTGTAATCTAGCAGGTACATCTCAGGTATCCATGCCCAACGAAAGCCCCCAGACCCAAATGGAGAGGGGCTGCTTGGGGGGCCCCTGGGGGCCCTTCAGGCCACCTAGCTCTTTGGGTCCTGGCTCCTTCGGTTTGGGAGCTGTTGCTGCAGTTGGGCATGTTGGCCGGAGAGTGCTTCTCGGGCCGCGAACTGTAACTTGCAGGTACCTCTCAGGTATACATGCCCAACGAAAGCCCCCAGACCCAAATGGAGAGGGGCTGCTTGGTGGCCTTCTGGGGGCCCTTCAGGCCAGCTAGGTCTTTGGGTCCTGGCTCCTTCGCTTTGGGAGCTGTTGCTGGATATTGGACATGTTGGCCGGAGAGTGCTTCTCGGGCTGCGAACTGCAACCTTGCTGGTATATCCCAGGTTCTCAGCCTAAATAAAGCCCCCAAACCCAAATGGAGAGGGGCTGCTTGGGGGCCCCCTGGGGGCCCTTCAGGCCAGCTAGGTCTTTGGGTCCTGGCTCCTTCGCTTTGGGAGCTGTTGCTGCAGTTGGGCATGTTGGCCGGAGAGTGCTTCTCCGGCCGCGAACTGCAACCTTGCAGGATTCTCCCAGGTTCCTGGCCCAACGAAAACCCCCAGACCTAATTGCGAGGGGCTGCTTAGGGGCCCCCTGGGGGCCCTTCAGGCCAGCTAGGTCTTTGGGTCCTGGCTCCTTCGGTTTGGGAGCTGTTGCTGCAGTTGTGCATGTTGGCCGGAGAGTGCTTCTCGGGCCGCGAACTGTAACTTCCAGGTACCTCTCAGGTATACATGCCCAACGAAAGCCCCCAGACCCAAATGGAGAGGGGCTGCTTGGTGGCCTTCTGGGGGCCCTTCAGGCCAGCTAGGTCTTTGGGTCCTGGCTCCTTCGCTTTGGGAGCTGTTGCTGGATATTGGACATGTTGGCCGGAGAGTGCTTCTCCGGCCGCGAACTGCAACCTTGCAGGATTCTCCAAGGTTCCATGCCCAACGAAAGCCCCCAGACCCAAATTGAGAGGGGCTGCTTGGGGGCCCCCTGGGGGCCCTTCAGGCCAGCTAGGTCTTTGGGTCCTGGCTCCTTCGCTTTGGGAGCTGTTGCTGCAGTTGTGCATGTTGGCCGGAGAGTGCTTCTCGGGCCGCCAACTGCAACCTTGCATGAATCTCCCAGGTTCCCGGCCCAACGAAAGCCCCCAGACCCAAATTGAGAGGGGCTGCTTGGGGGCCCCCTGGGGGCCCTTCAGGCCAGCTAGGTCTTTGGGTCCTGGCTCCTTCGGTTTGGGAGCTGTTGCTGCAGTTGAGCATGTTGGCCGGAGAGTGCTTCTCGGGCTGCGAACTGTATCCTTGCAGGTACCTCTCAGGTATCCATGCCCAACGAAAGCCCCCAGACCCAAATGGAGAGGGGCTGCTTGGGGGCCCCCTGGGGGCCCTTCAGGCCAGCTAGGTCTTTGGGTCCTGGCTCCTTCGCTTTGGGAGCTGTTGCTGCAGTTGGGCATGTTGGCCGGAGAGTGCTTCTCGGGCCGCGAATTGCAACCTTGCAGGTACCTCCCAGGTTCCCGGCCCAACGAAAGCCCCCAGACCCAAATGGAGAATGGCTGCTTGGGGGCCCCCTGGGGGCCCTTCAGGCCAGCTAGGTCTTTGGGTCCTGGCTCCTTCGCTTTGGGAGCTGTTGCTGCAGTTGGGCATGTTGGCCGGAGAGTGCTTCTCGGGCCGCGAACTGCAACCTTGAAGGAATCTCCCAGGTTCCCGGCCCAACGAAAGCCGCCAGACCCAAATTGAGAGGGGCTGCTTGGGGGCCCCCTGGGGGCCCTTCAGGCCAGCTAGGTCTTTGGGTCCTGGCTCCTTCGGTTTGGGAGCTGTTGCTGCAGTTGGGCATGTTGGCCGGAGAGTGCTTCTCGGGCCGCGAACTGCAAACTTGCAGGAATCTCCCAGGTTCCCGGCCCAACAAAAGCCCCCAGACCCAAATGGAGAGGGGCTGCTTGGGGGCCCCCTGGGGGCCCTTCAGGCCACCTAGCTCTTTGGGTCCTGGCTCCTTCGCTTTGGGAGCTGTTGCTGCAGTTGGGCATGTTGGCCGGAGAGTGCTTCTCGGGCCGCGAACTGTAATCTTGCAGGTACATCTCAGGTATCCATGCCCAACGAAAGCCCCCAGACCCAAATGGAGAGGGGCTGCTTGGGGGCCCCCTGGGGGCCCTTCAGGCCAGCTAGGTCTTTGGGTCCTGGCTCCTTCGCTTTGGGAGCTGTTGCTGCAGTTGGGCATGTTGGCCGGAGAGTGCTTCTCGGGCCGCGAACTGTAACTTGCAGGTACCTCTCAGGTATACATGCCCAACGAAAGCCCCCAGACCCAAATGGAGAGGGGCTGCTTGGTGGCCTTCTGGGGGCCCTTCAGGCCAGCTAGGTCTTTGGGTCCTGGCTCCTTCGGTTTGGGAGCTGTTGCTGGATATTGGACATGTTGGCCGGAGAGTGCTTCTCGGGCTGCGAACTGCAACCTTGCTGGTATATCCCAGGTTCTCAGCCTAAATAAAGCCCCCAAACCCAAATGGAGAGGGGCTGCTTGGGGGCCCCCTGGGGGCCCTTCAGGCCAGCTAGGTCTTTGGGTCCTGGCTCCTTCGCTTTGGGAGCTGTTGCTGCAGTTGGGCATGTTGGCCGGAGAGTGCTTCTCCGGCCGCGAACTGC
The DNA here is from genome assembly GCF_964237585.1 of Gallinula chloropus. NCBI lineage: Eukaryota > Metazoa > Chordata > Aves > Gruiformes > Rallidae > Gallinula > Gallinula chloropus. Next base: position 24,968 of record NW_028168678.1, read on the forward strand.
AACCTTGCAGGATTCTCCCAGGTTCCCGGCCCAACGAAAACCCCCAGACCTAAATGGAGAGGGGCTGCTTAGGGGCCCCCTGGGGGCCCTTCAGGCCAGCTAGGTCTTTGGGTCCTGGCTCCTTCGCTTTGGGAGCTGTTGCTGCAGTTGGGCATGTTGGCCGGAGAGTGCTTCTCGGGCCGCGAAATGTAACTTCCAGGTACCTCTCAGGTATACATGCCCAACGAAAGCCCCCAGACCCAAATGGAGAGGGGCTGCTTGGTGGCCTTCTGGGGGCCCTTCAGGCCAGCTAGGTCTTTGGGTCCTGGCTCCTTCGCTTTGGGAGCTGTTGCTGGATATTGGACATGTTGGCCGGAGAGTGCTTCTCGGGCTGCGAACTTCAACCTTGCTGGTATCTCCCAGGTTCTCAGCCTAAAGAAAGCCCCCAGACCCAAATGGAGAGGGGCTGCTTGGGGGCCCCCTGGGGGCCCTTCAGGCCAGCTAGGTCTTTGGGTCCTGGCTCCTTCGCTTTGGGAGCTGTTGCTGCAGTTGGGCATGTTGGCCGGAGAGTGCTTCTCGGGCCGCGAACTGCAACCTTGCAGGATTCTCCCAGGTTCCCGGCCCAACGAAAGCCCCCAGACCCAAATTGAGAGGGGCTGCTTGGGGGCCCCCTGGGGGCCCTTCAGGCCAGCTAGGTCTTTGGGTCCTGGCTCCTTCGCTTTGGGAGCTGTTGCTGCAGTTGGGCATGTTGGCCGGAGAGTGCTTCTCGGGCCGCGAACTGCAACCTTGCAGGATTCTCCCAGGTTCCCGGCCCAACGAAAGCCCCCAGACCCAAATTGAGAGGGGCTGCTTGGGGGCCCCCTGGGGGCCCTTCAGGCCAGCTAGGTCTTTGGGTCCTGGCTCCTTCGGTTTGGGAGCTGTTGCTGCAGTTGGGCATGTTGGCCGGAGAGTGCTTCTCGGGCCGCGAACTGCAACCTTGCAGGATTCTCCCAGGTTCCCGGCCCAACGAAAGCCCCCAGACCCAAATGGAGAGGGGCTGCTTGGGGGCCCCCTGGGGGCCCTTCAGGCCAGCTAGGTCTTTGGGTCCTGGCTCCTTCGGTTTGGGAGCTGTTGCTGCAGTTGGGCATGTTGGGCGGAGAGTGCTTCTCGGGCAGCGAACTGTAACTTGCAGGTACCTCTCAGGTATACATGCCCAACGAAAGCCCCCAGCCCCAAATGGAGAGGGGCTGCTTGGGGGCCCCCTGGGGGCCCTTCAGGCCAGCTAGGTCTTTGGGTCCTGGCTCCTTCGCTTTGGGAGCTGTAGCTGCAGTTGTGCATGTTGGCCGGAGAGTGCTTCTCGGGCCGCGAACTGCAACCTTGCAGGAATCTCCCAGGTTCCCGGCCCAACGAAAGCCCCCAGACCCAAATTGAGAGGGGCTGCTTGGGGGCCCCCTGGGGGCCCTTCAGGCCAGCTAGGTCTTTGTGTCCTGGCTCATTCGGTTTGGGAGCTGTTGCTGACGTTGGGCATGTTGGCCGGAGAGTGCTTCTCGGGCCGCGAACTGCAACCTTGCAGGAATCTCCCAGGTTCCCGGCCCAACAAAAGCCCCCAGACCCAAATGGAGAGGGGCTGCTTGGTGGCCCCCTGGGGGCCCTTCAGGCCAGCTAGGTCTTTGGGTCCTGGCTCCTTCGCTTTGGGAGCTGTTGCTGCAGTTGGGCATGTTGGCCGGAGAGTGCTTCTCGGGCCGCGAACTGCAACCTTGCAGGTACCTCCCAGGTTCCCGGCCCAACGAAAGCCCCCAGACCCAAATGGAGATGAGCTCCTTGGGGGCCCCCTGGGGGCCCTTCAGGCCAGCTAGGTCTTTGGGTCCTGGCTCCTTCGCTTTGGGAGCTGTTGCTGCAGTTGTGCATGTTGGCCGGAGAGTGCTTCTCGGGCCGCGAACTGCAACCTTGCAGGAATCTCCCAGGTTCCCGGCCCAACGAAAGCCCCCAGACCCAAATGGAGAGGGGCTGCTTGGGGGCCCCCTGGGGGCCCTTCAGGCCAGCTAGGTCTTTGGGTCCTGGCTCCTTCGCTTTGGGAGCTGTTGCTGCAGTTGGGCATGTTGGGCGGAGAGTGCTTCTCGGGCCGCGAACTGCAACCTTGCAGGTACCTCCCAGGTTCCCGGCCCAACGAAAGCCGCCAGACCCAAATTGAGAGGGGCTGCTTGGGGGCCCCCTGGGGGCCCTTCAGGCCACCTAGCTCTTTGGGTCCTGGCTCCTTCGGTTTGGGAGCTGTTGCTGCAGTTGGGCATGTTGGCCGGAGAGTGCTTCTCGGGCCGCGAACTGTAATCTTGCAGGTACATCTCAGGTATCCATGCCCAACGAAAGCCCCCAGACCCAAATGGAGAGGGGCTGCTTGGGGGCCCCCTGGGGGCCCTTCAGGCCAGCTAGGTCTTTGGGTCCTGGCTCCTTCGCTTTGGGAGCTGTTGCTGCAGTTGGGCATGTTGGCCGGAGAGTGCTTCTCGGGCCGCGAACTGTAACTTGCAGGTACCTCTCAGGTATACATGCCCAACGAAAGCCCCCAGACCCAAATGGAGAGGGGCTGCTTGGTGGCCTTCTGGGGGCCCTTCAGGCCAGCTAGGTCTTTGGGTCCTGGCTCCTTCGGTTTGGGAGCTGTTGCTGGATATTGGACATGTTGGCCGGAGAGTGCTTCTCGGGCTGCGAACTGCAACCTTGCTGGTATATCCCAGGTTCTCAGCCTAAATAAAGCCCCCAAACCCAAATGGAGAGGGGCTGCTTGGGGGCCCCCTGGGGGCCCTTCAGGCCAGCTAGGTCTTTGGGTCCTGGCTCCTTCGCTTTGGGAGCTGTTGCTGCAGTTGGGCATGTTGGCCGGAGAGTGCTTCTCGGGCCGCGAACTGCAACCTTGCAGGATTCTCCCAGGTTCCCGGCCCAACGAAAACCCCCAGACCTAAATGGAGAGGGGCTGCTTAGGGGCCCCCTGGGGCCCTTCAGGCCAGCTAGGTCTTTGGGTCCTGGCTCCTTCGCTTTGGGAGCTGTTGCTGCAGTTGGGCATGTTGGCCGGAGAGTGCTTCTCGGGCCGCGAACTGTAACTTGCAGGTACCTCTCAGGTATACATGCCCAACGAAAGCCCCCAGACCCAAATGGAGAGGGGCTGCTTGGTGGCCTTCTGGGGGCCCTTCAGGCCAGCTAGGTCTTTGGGTCCTGGCTCCTTCGCTTTGGGAGCTGTTGCTGGATATTGGACATGTTGGCCGGAGAGTGCTTCTCGGGCTGCGAACTGCAACCTTGCTGGTATCTCCCAGGTTCTCAGCCTAAATAAAGCCCCCAGACCCAAATGGAGAGGGGCTGCTTGGGGGCCCCCTGGGGGCCCTTCAGGCCAGCTAGGTCTTTGGGTCCTGGCTCCTTCGCTTTGGGAGCTGTTGCTGCAGTTGGGCATGTTGGCCGGAGAGTGCTTCTCCGGCCGCGAACTGCAACCTTGCAGGATTCTCCCAGGTTCCATGCCCAACGAAAGCCCCCAGACCCAAATTGAGAGGGGCTGCTTGGGGGCCCCCTGGGGGCCCTTCAGGCCATCTAGGTCTTTGGGTCCTGGCTCCTTCGCTTTGGGAGCTGTTGCTGCAGTTGTGCATGTTGGCCGGAGAGTGCTTCTCGGGCCGTGACCTGCAACCTTGCATGAATCTCCCAGGTTCCCGGCCCAACGAAAGCCCCCAGACCCAAATTGAGAGGGGCTGCTTGGGGCCCCCCTGGGGGCCCTTCAGACCAGCTAGGTCTTTGGGTCCTGGCTCCTTCGCTTTGGGAGCTGTTGCTGGATATTGAGCATGTTGGCCGGAGAGTGCTTCTCGGGCTGCGAACTGCAACCTTGCTGGTATCTCCCAGGTTCTCAGCCTAAAGAAAGCCCCCAGACCCAAATGGAGAGGGGCTGCTTGGGGGCCCCCTGGGGGCCCTTCAGGCCAGCTAGGTCTTTGGGTCCTGGCTCCTTCGGTTTGGGAGCTGTTGCTGCAGTTGGGCATGTTGGCCGGAGAGTGCTTCTCCGGCCGCGAACTGCAACCTTGCAGGAATCTCCCAGGTTCCCGGCCCAACGAAAGCCCCCAGACCCAAATGGAGAGGGGCTGCTTGGGGGCCCCCTGGGGGCCCTTCAGGCCAGCTAGGTCTTTGGGTCCTGGCTCCTTCGGTTTGGGAGCTGTTGCTGCAGTTGTGCATGTTGGCCGGAGAGTGCTTCTCGGGCCGCCAACTGCAACCTTGCAGGTACCTCCCAGGTTCCATGCCCAACGAAAGCCCCCAGACCCAAATGGAGAGGTGCTGCTTGGGGGCCCCCTGGGGGCCCTTCAGGCCAGCTAGGTCTTTGGGTCCTGGCTCCTTCGCTTTGGGAGCTGTTGCTGCAGTTGGGCATGTTGGCCGGAGAGTGCTTCTCGGGCCGCGAACTGCAACCTTGCAGGAATCTCCCAGGTTCCCGGCCCAACGAAAGCCCCCAGACCCAAATGGAGAGGGGCTGCTTGGGGGCCCCCTGGGGGCCCTTCAGGCCAGCTAGGTCTTTGGGTCCTGGCTCCTTCGGTTTGGGAGCTGTTGCTGCAGTTGGGCATGTTGGCCGGAGAGTGCTTCTCGGGCCTCGAACTGCAACCTTGCAGGAATCTCCCAGGTTCCCGGCCCAACAAAAGCCCCCAGACCCAAATTGAGAGGGGCTGCTTTGGGGCCCCTGGGGGCCCTTCAGGCCAGCTAGCTCTTTGGGTCCTGGCTCCTTCGCTTTGGGAGCTGTTGCTGCAGTTGAGCATGTTGGCCGGAGAGTGCTTCTCGGGCCGCGAACTGCAACCTTGCAGGTACATCTCAGGTATCCATGCCCAACGAAAGCCCCCAAACCCAAATGGAGAGGGGCTGCTTGGGGGCCCCCTGGGGGCCCTTCAGGCCAGCTAGGTCTTTGGGTCCTGGCTCCTTCGCTTTGGGAGCTGTTGCTGCAGTTGGGCATGTTGGCCGGAGAGTGCTTCTCGGGCCGCGAACTGCAACCTTGCATGAATCTCCCAGGTTCCCCGCCCAACGAAAGCCCCCAGACCCAAATGGAGAGGGGCTGCTTGGGGAACCCCTGGGGGCCCTTCAGGCCAGCTAGGTCTTTGGGTCCTGGCTCCTTCGCTTTGGGAGCTGTTGCTGCAGTTGGGCATGTTGGCCGGAGAGTGCTTCTCGGGACGCGAACTGTAACCTTGCAGGTACCTCTCAGGTATACATGCCCAACGAAAGCCCCCAGACCCAAATTGAGAGGGGCTGCTTGGGGCCCCCTGGGGGCCCTTCAGGCCAGCTAGGTCTTTGGGTCCTGGCTCCTTCGGTTTGGGAGCTGTTGCTGCAGTTGGGCATGTTGGCCGGAGAGTGCTTCTCGGGCCGCGAACTGCAACCTTGCAGGAATCTCCCAGGTTCCCGGCCCAACGAAAGCCCCCAGACCCAAATGGAGAGGGGCTGCTTGGGGGCCCCCTGGGGGCCCTTCAGGCCAGCTAGGTCTTTGGGTCCTGGCTCCTTCGGTTTGGGAGCTGTTGCTGCAGTTGAGCATGTTGTCCGGAGAGTGCTTCTCGGGCCGAGAACTGTATCCTTGCAGGTACATCTCAGGTATCCATGCCCAACGAAAGCCCCCAGACCCAAATGGAGAGGGGCTGCTTGGGGGCCCCCTGGGGGCCCTTCAGGCCAGCTAGGTCTTTGGGTCCTGGCTCCTTCGCTTTGGGAGCTGTTGCTGCAGTTGGGTATGTTGGCCGGAGAGTGCTTCTCGGGCCGAGAACTGCAACCTTGCAGGTACCTCCCAGGTTCCCGGCCCAACGAAAGCCCCCAGACCCAAATGGAGAATGGCTGCTTGGGGGCCCTCTGGGGGCCCTTCAGGCCAGCTAGGTCTTTGGGTCCTGGCTCCTTCGCTTTGGGAGCTGTTGCTGCAGTTGGGCATGTAGGGGGGAGAGTGCTTCTCGGGCCGCGAACTGCAACCTTGAAGGAATCTCCCAGGTTCCCGGCCCAACGAAAGCCGCCAGACCCAAATGGAGAGGGGCTGCTTGGGGGCCCCCTGGGGGCCCTTCAGGCCAGCTAGGTCTTTGGGTCCTGGCTCATTCGGTTTGGGAGCTGTTGCTGCAGTTGGGCATGTTGGCCGGAGAGTGCTTCTCGGGCCTCGAACTGCAAACTTGCAGGAATCTCCCAGGTTCCATGCCCAACAAAAGCCCCCAGACCCAAATGGAGAGGGGCTGCTTGGGGGCCCCCTGGGGGCCCTTCAGGCCAGCTAGGTCTTTGGGTCCTGGCTCCTTCGCTTTGGGAGCTGTTGCTGCAGTTGGGCATGTTGGCCGGAGAGTGCTTCTCGGGCCGCGAACTGCAACCTTGCAGGATTCTCCCAGGTTCCCGGCCCAACGAAAGCCCCCAGACCCAAATTGAGAGGGGCTGCTTGGGGGCCCCCTGGGGGCCCTTCAGGCCAGCTAGGTCTTTGGGTCCTGGCTCCTTCGCTTTGGGAGCTGTTGCTGCAGTTGGGCATGTTGGCCGGAGAGTGCTTCTCGGGCCGCGAACTGCAACCTTGCAGGTACCTCCCAGGTTCCCGGCCCAACGAAAGCCCCCAGACCCAAATTGAGAGGGGCTGCTTGGGTCCCCCCTGGGGGCCCTTCAGGCCAGCTAGGTCTTTGGGTCCTGGCTCCTTCGGTTTGGGAGCTGTTGCTGCAGTTGGGCATGTTGGCCGGAGAGTGCTTCTCGGGCCGCGAACTGCAACCTTGCAGGATTCTCCCAGGTTCCCGGCCCAACGAAAGCCCCCAGACCCAAATGGAGAGGGGCTGCTTGGGGCCCCCCTGGGGGCCCTTCAGGCCAGCTAGGTCTTTGGGTCCTGGCTCCTTCGGTTTGGGAGCTGTTGCTGCAGTTGGGCATGTTGGGCGGAGAGTGCTTCTCGGGCCGCGAACTGTAACTTGCAGGTACCTCTCAGGTATACATGCCCAACGAAAGCCCCCAGACCCAAATGGAGAGGGGCTGCTTGGGGGCCCCCTGGGGGCCCTTCAGGCCAGCTAGGTCTTTGGGTCCTGGCTCCTTCGCTTTGGGAGCTGTTGCTGCAGTTGTGCATGTTGGCCGGAGAGTGCTTCTCGGGCCGCGAACTGCAACCTTGCAGGAATCTCCCAGGTTCCCGGCCCAACGAAAGCCCCCAGACCCAAATTGAGAGGGGCTGCTTGGGGGCCCCCTGGGGGCCCTTCAGGCCAGCTAGGTCTTTGTGTCCTGGCTCATTCGGTTTGGGAGCTGTTGCTGACGTTGGGCATGTTGGCCGGAGAGTGCTTCTCGGGCCGCGAACTGCAACCTTGCAGGAATCTCCCAGGTTCCCGGCCCAACAAAAGCCCCCAGACCCAAATGGAGAGGGGCTGCTTGGTGGCCTTCTGGGGGCCCTTCAGGCCAGCTAGGTCTTTGGGTCCTGGCTCCTTCGCTTTGGGAGCTGTTGCTGCAGTTGGGCATGTTGGCCGGAGAGTGCTTCTCCGGCCGCGAATTGCAACCTTGCAGGAATCTCCCAGGTTCCATGCCCAACGAAAGCCCCCAGACCCAAATGGAGATGAGCTCCTTGGGGGCCCCCTGGGGGCCCTTCAGGCCAGCTAGGTCTTTGGGTCCTGGCTCCTTCGCTTTGGGAGCTGTTGCTGCAGTTGGGCATGTTGGCCGGAGAGTGCTTCTCGGGCCGCGAACTGCAACCTTGCAGGAATCTCCCAGGTTCCCGGCCCAACGAAAGCCCCCAGACCCAAATGGAGAGGGGCTGCTTGGGGGCCCCCTGGGGGCCCTTCAGGCCAGCTAGGTCTTTGGGTCCTGGCTCCTTCGCTTTGGGAGCTGTTGCTGCAGTTGGGCATGTTGGGCGGAGAGTGCTTCTCGGGCCGCGAACTGCAACCTTGCAGGTACCTCCCAGGTTCCCGGCCCAACGAAAGCCGCCAGACCCAAATTGAGAGGGGCTGCTTGGGGGCCCCCTGGGGGCCCTTCAGGCCAGCTAGGTCTTTGGGTCCTGGCTCCTTCGCTTTGGGAGCTGTTGCTGCAGTTGGGCATGTTGGCCGGAGAGTGCTTCTCGGGCCGCGAACTGTAATCTTGCAGGTACATCTCAGGTATCCATGCCCAACGAAAGCCCCCAGACCCAAATGGAGAGGGGCTGCTTGGGGGCCCCCTGGGGGCCCTTCAGGCCAGCTAGGTCTTTGGGTCCTGGCTCCTTCGGTTTGGGAGCTGTTGCTGCAGTTGGGCATGTTGGCCGGAGAGTGCTTCTCGGGCCGCGAACTGTAACTTGCAGGTACCTCTCAGGTATACATGCCCAACGAAAGCCCCCAGACCCAAATGGAGAGGGGCTGCTTGGTGGCCTTCTGGGGGCCCTTCAGGCCAGCTAGGTCTTTGGGTCCTGGCTCCTTCGCTTTGGGAGCTGTTGCTGGATATTGGACATGTTGGCCGGAGAGTGCTTCTCGGGCTGCGAACTGCAACCTTGCTGGTATATCCCAGGTTCTCAGCCTAAAGAAAGCCCCCAGACCCAAATGGAGAGGGGCTGCTTGGGGGCCCCCTGGGGGCCCTTCAGGCCAGCTAGGTCTTTGGGTCCTGGCTCCTTCGGTTTGGGAGCTGTTGCTGCAGTTGGGCATGTTGGCCGGAGAGTGCTTCTCCGGCCGCGAAATGCAACCTTGCAGGATTCTCCCAGGTTCCATGCCCAACGAAAGCCCCCAGACCCAAATTGAGAGGGGCTGCTTGGGGGCCCCCTGGGGGCCCTTCAGGCCAGCTAGGTCTTTGGGTCCTGGCTCCTTCGGTTTGGGAGCTGTTGCTGCAGTTGTGCATGTTGGGCGGAGAGTGCTTCTCGGGCCGTGAACTGCAACCTTGCATGAATCTCCCAGGTTCCCGGCCCAACGAAAGCCCCCAGACCCAAATTGAGAGGGGCTGCTTGGGGCCCACCTGGGGGCCCTTCAGACCAGCTAGGTCTTTGGGTCCTGGCTCCTTCGCTTTGGGAGCTGTTGCTGGATATTGAGCATGTTGGCCGGAGAGTGCTTCTCGGGCTGCGAACTGCAACCTTGCAGGATTCTCCCAGGTTCTCAGCCTAAAGAAAGCCCCCAGACCCAAATGGAGAGGGGCTGCTTGGGGGCCCCCTGGGGGCCCTTCAGGCCAGCTAGGTCTTTGGGTCCTGGCTCCTTCGGTTTGGGAGCTGTTGCTGCAGTTGGGCATGTTGGCCGGAGAGTGCTTCTCCGGCCGCGAACTGCAACCTTGCAGGAATCTCCCAGGTTCCCGGCCCAACGAAAGCCCCCAGACCCAAATGGAGAGGGGCTGCTTGGGGGCCCCCTGGGGGCCCTTCAGGCCAGCTAGGTCTTTGGGTCCTGGCTCCTTCGGTTTGGGAGCTGTTGCTGGATATTGGACATGTTGGCCGGAGAGTGCTTCTCGGGCCGCGAACTGCAACCTTGCAGGAATCTCCCAGGTTCCCGGCCCAACAAAAGCCCCCAGACCCAAATGGAGAGGGGCTGCTTGGTGGCCCCCTGGGGGCCCTTCAGGCCAGCTAGGTCTTTGGGTCCTGGCTCCTTCGCTTTGGGAGCTGTTGCTGCAGTTGGGCATGTTGGCCGGAGAGTGCTTCTCCGGCCGCGAATTGCAACCTTGCAGGTACCTCCCAGGTTCCCGGCCCAACGAAAGCCCCCAGACCCAAATGGAGATGAGCTCCTTGGGGGCCCCCTGGGGGCCCTTCAGGCCAGCTAGGTCTTTGGGTCCTGGCTCCTTCGGTTTGGGAGCTGTTGCTGCAGTTGGGCATGTTGGCCGGAGAGTGCTTCTCGGGCCGCGAACTGCAACCTTGCAGGAATCTCCCAGGTTCCCGGCCCAACGAAAGCCCCCAGACCCAAATGGAGAGGGGCTGCTTGGGGGCCCCCTGGGGGCCCTTCAGGCCAGCTAGGTCTTTGGGTCCTGGCTCCTTCGCTTTGGGAGCTGTTGCTGCAGTTGGACATGTTGGCCGGAGAGTGCTTCTCGGGCCGCCAACTGCAACCTTGCATGAATCTCCCAGGTTCCCGGCCCAACGAAAGCCCCCAGACCCAAATGGAGAGGGGCTGCTTGGGGGCCCCCTGGGGGCCCTTCAGGCCAGCTAGGTCTTTGGGTCCTGGCTCCTTCGCTTTGGGAGCTGTTGCTGCAGTTGGGCATGTTGGGCGGAGAGTGCTTCTCGGGCCGCGAACTGCAACCTTGCAGGTACCTCCCAGGTTCCCGGCCCAACGAAAGCCGCCAGACCCAAATTGAGAGGGGCTGCTTGGGGGCCCCCTGGGGGCCCTTCAGGCCACCTAGCTCTTTGGGTCCTGGCTCCTTCGCTTTGGGAGCTGTTGCTTCAGTTGGGCATGTTGGCCGGAGAGTGCTTCTCGGGCCGCGAACTGTAATCTAGCAGGTACATCTCAGGTATCCATGCCCAACGAAAGCCCCCAGACCCAAATTGAGAGGGGCTGCTTGGGGGCCCCCTGGGGGCCCTTCAGGCCACCTAGCTCTTTGGGTCCTGGCTCCTTCGGTTTGGGAGCTGTTGCTGCAGTTGGGCATGTTGGCCGGAGAGTGCTTCTCGGGCCGCGAACTGTAACTTGCAGGTACCTCTCAGGTATACATGCCCAACGAAAGCCCCCAGACCCAAATGGAGAGGGGCTGCTTGGTGGCCTTCTGGGGGCCCTTCAGGCCAGCTAGGTCTTTGGGTCCTGGCTCCTTCGCTTTGGGAGCTGTTGCTGGATATTGGACATGTTGGCCGGAGAGTGCTTCTCGGGCTGCGAACTGCAACCTTGCTGGTATATCCCAGGTTCTCAGCCTAAATAAAGCCCCCAAACCCAAATGGAGAGGGGCTGCTTGGGGGCCCCCTGGGGGCCCTTCAGGCCAGCTAGGTCTTTGGGTCCTGGCTCCTTCGCTTTGGGAGCTGTTGCTGCAGTTGGGCATGTTGGCCGGAGAGTGCTTCTCGGGCCGCGAAATGTAACTTCCAGGTACCTCTCAGGTATACATGCCCAACGAAAGCCCCCAGACCCAAATGGAGAGGGGCTGCTTGGTGGCCTTCTGGGGGCCCTTCAGGCCAGCTAGGTCTTTGGGTCCTGGCTCCTTCGCTTTGGGAGCTGTTGCTGGATATTGGACATGTTGGCCGGAGAGTGCTTCTCCGGCCGCGAACTGCAACCTTGCAGGATTCTCCAAGGTTCCATGCCCAACGAAAGCCCCCAGACCCAAATTGAGAGGGGCTGCTTGGGGGCCCCCTGGGGGCCCTTCAGGCCAGCTAGGTCTTTGGGTCCTGGCTCCTTCGCTTTGGGAGCTGTTGCTGCAGTTGTGCATGTTGGCCGGAGAGTGCTTCTCGGGCCGTGAACTGCAACCTTGCATGAATCTCCCAGGTTCCCGGCCCAACGAAAGCCCCCAGACCCAAATTGAGAGGGGCTGCTTGGGGGCCCCCTGGGGGCCCTTCAGGCCAGCTAGGTCTTTGGGTCCTGGCTCCTTCGGTTTGGGAGCTGTTGCTGCAGTTGAGCATGTTGGCCGGAGAGTGCTTCTCGGGCTGCGAACTGTATCCTTGCAGGTACCTCTCAGGTATCCATGCCCAACGAAAGCCCCCAGACCCAAATGGAGAGGGGCTGCTTGGGGACCCCCTGGGGGCCCTTCAGGCCAGCTAGGTCTTTGGGTCCTGGCTCCTTCGCTTTGGGAGCTGTTGCTGCAGTTGGGCATGTTGGCCGGAGAGTGCTTCTCGGGCCGCGAATTGCAACCTTGCAGGTACCTCCCAGGTTCCCGGCCCAACGAAAGCCCCCAGACCCAAATGGAGAATGGCTGCTTGGGGGCCCCCTGGGGGCCCTTCAGGCCAGCTAGGTCTTTGGGTCCTGGCTCCTTCGCTTTGGGAGCTGTTGCTGCAGTTGGGCATGTTGGCCGGAGAGTGCTTCTCGGGCCGCGAACTGCAACCTTGAAGGAATCTCCCAGGTTCCCGGCCCAACGAAAGCCGCCAGACCCAAATTGAGAGGGGCTGCTTGGGGGCCCACTGGGGGCCCTTCAGGCCAGCTAGGTCTTTGGGTCCTGGCTCCTTCGGTTTGGGAGCTGTTGCTGCAGTTGGGCATGTTGGCCGGAGAGTGCTTCTCGGGCCGCGAACTGCAAACTTGCAGGAATCTCCCAGGTTCCCGGCCCAACAAAAGCCCCCAGACCCAAATGGAGAGGGGCTGCTTGGGGGCCCCCTGGGGGCCCTTCAGGCCAGCTAGGTCTTTGGGTCCTGGCTCCTTCGCTTTGGGAGCTGTTGCTGCAGTTGGGCATGTTGGCCGGAGAGTGCTTCTCGGGCCGCGAACTGCAACCTAGCAGGATTCTCCCAGGTTCCCGGCCCAACGAAAGCCCCCAGACCCAAATTGAGAGGGGCTGCTTGGGGGCCCCCTGGGGGCCCTTCAGGCCAGCTAGGTCTTTGGGTCCTGGCTCCTTCGGTTTGGGAGCTGTTGCTGCAGTTGGGCATGTTGGCCGGAGAGTGCTTCTCCGGCTGAGAACTGTAACTTGCAGGTACCTCTCAGGTATCCATGCCCAACGAAAGCCCCCAGACCCAAATTGAGAGGGGCTGCTTGGGGGCCCCCTGGGGGCCCTTCAGGCCAGCTAGGTCTTTGGGTCCTGGCTCCTTCGGTTTGGGAGCTGTTGCTGCAGTTGGGCATGTTGGCCGGAGAGTGCTTCTCGGGCCGCGAACTGCAACCTTGCAGGATTCTCCCAGGTTCCCGGCCCAACGAAAGCCCCCAGACCCAAATGGAGAGGGGCTGCTTGGGGGCCCCCTGGGGGCCCTTCAGGCCAGCTAGGTCTTTGGGTCCTGGCTCCTTCGGTTTGGGAGCTGTTGCTGCAGTTGGGCATGTTGGCCGGAGAGTGCTTCTCGGGCCGCGAACTGTAACTTGCAGGTACCTCTCAGGTATACATGCCCAACGAAAGCCCCCAGACCCAAATGGAGAGGGGCTGCTTGGGGGCCCCCTGGGGGCCCTTCAGGCCAGCTAGGTCTTTGGGTCCTGGCTCCTTCGCTTTGGGAGCTGTTGCTGCAGTTGGGCATGTTGGCCGGAGAGTGCTTCTCGGGCCGCGAATTGCAACCTTGCAGGAATCTCCCAGGTTCCCGGCCCAACGAAAGCCCCCAGACCCAAATTGAGAGGGGCTGCTTGGGGGCCCCCTGGGGGCCCTTCAGGCCAGCTAGGTCTTTGTGTCCTGGCTCATTCGGTTTGGGAGCTGTTGCTGACGTTGGGCATGTTGGCCGGAGAGTGCTTCTCCGGCCGCGAATTGCAACCTTGCAGGTACCTCCCAGGTTCCCGGCCCAACGAAAGCCCCCAGACCCAAATGGAGATGAGCTCCTTGGGGGCCCCCTGGGGGCCCTTCAGGCCAGCTAGGTCTTTGGGTCCTGGCTCCTTCGCTTTGGGAGCTGTTGCTGCAGTTGGGCATGTTGGCCGGAGAGTGCTTCTCGGGCCGCGAACTGCAACCTTGCAGGAATCTCCCAGGTTCCCGGCCCAACGAAAGCCCCCAGACCCAAATGGAGAGGGGCTGCTTGGGGGCCCCCTGGGGGCCCTTCAGGCCAGCTAGGTCTTTGGGTCCTGGCTCCTTCGCTTTGGGAGCTGTTGCTGCAGTTGGGCATGTTGGGCGGAGAGTGCTTCTCGGGCCGCGAACTGCAACCTTGCAGGTACCTCCCAGGTTCCCGGCCCAATGAAAGCCGCCAGACCCAAATTGAGAGGGGCTGCTTGGGGGCCCCCTGGGGGCCCTTCAGGCCACCTAGCTCTTTGGGTCCTGGCTCCTTCGCTTTGGGAGCTGTTGCTGCAGTTGAGCATGTTGGCCGGAGAGTGCTTCTCGGGCCGCGAACTGTAATCTTGCAGGTACATCTCAGGTATCCATGCCCAACGAAAGCCCCCAGACCCAAATGGAGAGGGGCTGCTTGGGGGCCCCCTGGGGGCCCTTCAGGCCAGCTAGGTCTTTGGGTCCTGGCTCCTTCGCTTTGGGAGCTGTAGCTGCAGTTGGGCATGTTGGCCGGAGAGTGCTTCTCGGGCCGCGAACTGTAACTTGCAGGTACCTCTCAGGTATACATGCCCAACGAAAGCCCCCAGACCCAAATGGAGAGGGGCTGCTTGGTGGCCTTCTGGGGGCCCTTCAGGCCAGCTAGGTCTTTGGGTCCTGGCTCCTTCGGTTTGGGAGCTGTTGCTGGATATTGGACATGTTGGCCGGAGAGTGCTTCTCGGGCTGCGAACTGCAACCTTGCTGGTATATCCCAGGTTCTCAGCCTAAATAAAGCCCCCAAACCCAAATGGAGAGGGGCTGCTTGGGGGCCCCCTGGGGGCCCTTCAGGCCAGCTAGGTCTTTGGGTCCTGGCTCCTTCGCTTTGGGAGCTGTTGCTGCAGTTGGGCATGTTGGCCGGAGAGTGCTTCTCCGGCCGCGAACTGCAACCTTGCAGGATTCTCCCAGGTTCCCGGCCCAACGAAAACCCCCAGACCTAAATGGAGAGGGGCTGCTTAGGGGCCCCCTGGGGGCCCTTCAGGCCAGCTAGGTCTTTGGGTCCTGGCTCCTTCGCTTTGGGAGCTGTTGCTGCAGTTGGGCATGTTGGCCGGAGAGTGCTTCTCGGGCCGCGAAATGTAACTTCCAGGTACCTCTCAGGTATACATGCCCAACGAAAGCCCCCAGACCCAAATGGAGAGGGGCTGCTTGGTGGCCTTCTGGGGGCCCTTCAGGCCAGCTAGGTCTTTGGGTCCTGGCTCCTTCGCTTTGGGAGCTGTTGCTGGATATTGGACATGTTGGCCGGAGAGTGCTTCTCGGGCTGCGAACTTCAACCTTGCTGGTATCTCCCAGGTTCTCAGCCTAAAGAAAGCCCCCAGACCCAAATGGAGAGGGGCTGCTTGGGGGCCCCCTGGGGGCACTTCAGGCCAGCTAGGTCTTTGGGTCCTGGCTCCTTCGCTTTGGGAGCTGTTGCTGCAGTTGGGCATGTTGGCCGGAGAGTGCTTCTCGGGCCGCGAACTGCAACCTTGCAGGAATCTCCCAGGTTCCCGGCCCAACGAAAGCCCCCAGACCCAAATTGAGAGGGGCTGCTTGGGGGCCCCCTGGGGGCCCTTCAGGCCAGCTAGGTCTTTGGGTCCTGGCTCCTTCGCTTTGGGAGCTGTTGCTGCAGTTGGGCATGTTGGCCGGAGAGTGCTTCTCGGGCCGCGAACTGCAACCTTGCAGGATTCTCCCAGGTTCCCGGCCCAACGAAAGCCCCCAGACCCAAATTGAGAGGGGCTGCTTGGGTCCCCCCTGGGGGCCCTTCAGGCCAGCTAGGTCTTTGGGTCCTGGCTCCTTCGGTTTGGGAGCTGTTGCTGCAGTTGGGCATGTTGGCCGGAGAGTGCTTCTCGGGCCGCGAACTGCAACCTTGCAGGATTCTCCCAGGTTCCCGGCCCAACGAAAGCCCCCAGACCCAAATGGAGAGGGGCTGCTTGGGGGCCCCCTGGGGGCCCTTCAGGCCAGCTAGGTCTTTGGGTCCTGGCTCCTTCGGTTTGGGATGTGTTGCTGCAGTTGGGCATGTTGGGCGGAGAGTGCTTCTCGGGCCGCGAACTGTAACTTGCAGGTACCTCTCAGGTATACATGCCCAACGAAAGCCCCCAGCCCCAAATGGAGAGGGGCTGCTTGGGGGCCCCCTGGGGGCCCTTCAGGCCAGCTAGGTCTTTGGGTCCTGGCTCCTTCGCTTTGGGAGCTGTAGCTGCAGTTGTGCATGTTGGCCGGAGAGTGCTTCTCGGGCCGCGAACTGCAACCTTGCAGGAATCTCCCAGGTTCCCGGCCCAACGAAAGCCCCCAGACCCAAATTGAGAGGGGCTGCTTGGGGGCCCCCTGGGGGCCCTTCAGGCCAGCTAGGTCTTTGTGTCCTGGCTCATTCGGTTTGGGAGCTGTTGCTGACGTTGGGCATGTTGGCCGGAGAGTGCTTCTCGGGCCGCGAACTGCAACCTTGCAGGAATCTCCCAGGTTCCCGGCCCAACAAAAGCCCCCAGACCCAAATGGAGAGGGGCTGCTTGGTGGCCCCCTGGGGGCCCTTCAGGCCAGCTAGGTCTTTGGGTCCTGGCTCCTTCGCTTTGGGAGCTGTTGCTGCAGTTGGGCATGTTGGCCGGAGAGTGCTTCTCGGGCCGCGAACTGCAACCTTGCAGGTACCTCCCAGGTTCCCGGCCCAACGAAAGCCCCCAGACCCAAATGGAGATGAGCTCCTTGGGGGCCCCCTGGGGGCCCTTCAGGCCAGCTAGGTCTTTGGGTCCTGGCTCCTTCGCTTTGGGAGCTGTTGCTGCAGTTGGGCATGTTGGCCGGAGAGTGCTTCTCGGGCCGCGAACTGCAACCTTGCAGGAATCTCCCAGGTTCCCGGCCCAACGAAAGCCCCCAGACCCAAATGGAGAGGGGCTGCTTGGGGGCCCCCTGGGGGCCCTTCAGGCCAGCTAGGTCTTTGGGTCCTGGCTCCTTCGCTTTGGGAGCTGTTGCTGCAGTTGGGCATGTTGGGCGGAGAGTGCTTCTCGGGCCGCGAACTGCAACCTTGCAGGTACCTCCCAGGTTCCCGGCCCAACGAAAGCCGCCAGACCCAAATTGAGAGGGGCTGCTTGGGGGCCCCCTGGGGGCCCTTCAGGCCACCTAGCTCTTTGGGTCCTGGCTCCTTCGGTTTGGGAGCTGTTGCTGCAGTTGGGCATGTTGGCCGGAGAGTGCTTCTCGGGCCGCGAACTGTAATCTTGCAGGTACATCTCAGGTATCCATGCCCAACGAAAGCCCCCAGACCCAAATGGAGAGGGGCTGCTTGGGGGCCCCCTGGGGGCCCTTCAGGCCAGCTAGGTCTTTGGGTCCTGGCTCCTTCGCTTTGGGAGCTGTTGCTGCAGTTGGGCATGTTGGCCGGAGAGTGCTTCTCGGGCCGCGAACTGTAACTTGCAGGTACCTCTCAGGTATACATGCCCAACGAAAGCCCCCAGACCCAAATGGAGAGGGGCTGCTTGGTGGCCTTCTGGGGGCCCTTCAGGCCAGCTAGGTCTTTGGGTCCTGGCTCCTTCGCTTTGGGAGCTGTTGCTGGATATTGGACATGTTGGCCGGAGAGTGCTTCTCGGGCTGCGAACTGCAACCTTGCTGGTATATCCCAGGTTCTCAGCCTAAATAAAGCCCCCAAACCCAAATGGAGAGGGGCTGCTTGGGGGCCCCCTGGGGGCCCTTCAGGCCAGCTAGGTCTTTGGGTCCTGGCTCCTTCGCTTTGGGAGCTGTTGCTGCAGTTGGGCATGTTGGCCGGAGAGTGCTTCTCCGGCCGCGAACTGCAACCTTGCAGGATTCTCCCAGGTTCCCGGCCCAACGAAAACCCCCAGACCTAAATGGAGAGGGGCTGCTTAGGGGCCCCCTGGGGCCCTTCAGGCCAGCTAGGTCTTTGGGTCCTGGCTCCTTCGCTTTGGGAGCTGTTGCTGCAGTTGGGCATGTTGGCCGGAGAGTGCTTCTCGGGCCGCGAAATGTAACTTGCAGGTACCTCTCAGGTATACATGCCCAACGAAAGCCCCCAGACCCAAATGGAGAGGGGCTGCTTGGTGGCCTTCTGGGGGCCCTTCAGGCCAGCTAGGTCTTTGGGTCCTGGCTCCTTCGCTTTGGGAGCTGTTGCTGGATATTGGACATGTTGGCCGGAGAGTGCTTCTCGGGCTGCGAACTGCAACCTTGCTGGTATCTCCCAGGTTCTCAGCCTAAAGAAAGCCCCCAGACCCAAATGGAGAGGGGCTGCTTGGGGGCCCCCTGGGGGCCCTTCAGGCCAGCTAGGTCTTTGGGTCCTGGCTCCTTCGCTTTGGGAGCTGTTGCTGCAGTTGGGCATGTTGGCCGGAGAGTGCTTCTCCGGCCGCGAACTGCAACCTTGCAGGATTCTCCCAGGTTCCATGCCCAACGAAAGCCCCCAGACCCAAATTGAGAGGGGCTGCTTGGGGGCCCCCTGGGGGCCCTTCAGGCCATCTAGGTCTTTGGGTCCTGGCTCCTTCGCTTTGGGAGCTGTTGCTGCAGTTGTGCATGTTGGCCGGAGAGTGCTTCTCGGGCCGTGACCTGCAACCTTGCATGAATCTCCCAGGTTCCCGGCCCAACGAAAGCCCCCAGACCCAAATTGAGAGGGGCTGCTTGGGGCCCCCCTGGGGGCCCTTCAGACCAGCTAGGTCTTTGGGTCCTGGCTCCTTCGCTTTGGGAGCTGTTGCTGGATATTGAGCATGTTGGCCGGAGAGTGCTTCTCGGGCTGCGAACTGCAACCTTGCTGGTATCTCCCAGGTTCTCAGCCTAAAGAAAGCCCCCAGACCCAAATGGAGAGGGGCTGCTTGGGGGCCCCCTGGGGGCCCTTCAGGCCAGCTAGGTCTTTGGGTCCTGGCTCCTTCGGTTTGGGAGCTGTTGCTGCAGTTGGGCATGTTGGCCGGAGAGTGCTTCTCGGGCCGCCAACTGCAACCTTGCAGGAATCTCCCAGGTTCCCGGCCCAACGAAAGCCCCCAGACCCAAATGGAGAGGGGCTGCTTGGGGGCCCCCTGGGGGCCCTTCAGGCCAGCTAGGTCTTTGGGTCCTGGCTCCTTCGGTTTGGGAGCTGTTGCTGCAGTTGGGCATGTTGGCCGGAGAGTGCTTCTCGGGCCGCCAACTGCAACCTTGCAGGTACCTCCCAGGTTCCATGCCCAACGAAAGCCCCCAGACCCAAATGGAGAGGTGCTGCTTGGGGGCCCCCTGGGGGCCCTTCAGGCCAGCTAGGTCTTTGGGTCCTGGCTCCTTCGCTTTGGGAGCTGTTGCTGCAGTTGGGCATGTTGGCCGGAGAGTGCTTCTCGGGCCGCGAACTGCAACCTTGCAGGAATCTCCCAGGTTCCCGGCCCAACGAAAGCCCCCAGACCCAAATGGAGAGGGGCTGCTTGGGGGCCCCCTGGGGGCCCTTCAGGCCAGCTAGGTCTTTGGGTCCTGGCTCCTTCGGTTTGGGAGCTGTTGCTGCAGTTGGGCATGTTGGCCGGAGAGTGCTTCTCGGGCCTCGAACTGCAACCTTGCAGGAATCTCCCAGGTTCCCGGCCCAACAAAAGCCCCCAGACCCAAATTGAGAGGGGCTGCTTTGGGGCCCCGTGGGGGCCGTTCAGGCCAGCTAGCTCTTTGGGTCCTGGCTCCTTCGCTTTGGGAGCTGTTGCTGCAGTTGAGCATGTTGGCCGGAGAGTGCTTCTCGGGCCGCGAACTGCAACCTTGCAGGTACCTCTCAGGTATCCATGCCCAACGAAAGCCCCCAAACCCAAATGGAGAGGGGCTGCTTGGGGGCCCCCTGGGGGCCCTTCAGGCCAGCTAGGTCTTTGGGTCCTGGCTCCTTCGCTTTGGGAGCTGTTGCTGCAGTTGGGCATGTTGGCCGGAGAGTGCTTCTCGGGCCGCGAACTGCAACCTTGCATGAATCTCCCAGGTTCCCCGCCCAACGAAAGCCCCCAGACCCAAATGGAGAGGGGCTGCTTGGGGGCCCCCTGGGGGCCCTTCAGGCCAGCTAGGTCTTTGGGTCCTGGCTCCTTCGCTTTGGGAGCTGTTGCTGCAGTTGGGCATGTTGGCCGGAGAGTGCTTCTCGGGACGCGAACTGTAACCTTGCAGGTACCTCTCAGGTATACATGCCCAACGAAAGCCCCCAGACCCAAATTGAGAGGGGCTGCTTGGGGCCCCCTGGGGGCCCTTCAGGCCAGCTAGGTCTTTGGGTCCTGGCTCCTTCGCTTTGGGAGCTGTTGCTGCAGTTGGGCATGTTGGCCGGAGAGTGCTTCTCGGGCCGCGAACTGCAACCTTGCAGGAATCTCCCAGGTTCCCGGCCCAACGAAAGCCCCCAGACCCAAATGGAGAGGGGCTGCTTGGGGGCCCCCTGGGGGCCCTTCAGGCCAGCTAGGTCTTTGGGTCCTGGCTCCTTCGGTTTGGGAGCTGTTGCTGCAGTTGAGCATGTTGTCCGGAGAGTGCTTCTCGGGCCGCGAACTGTATCCTTGCAGGTACATCTCAGGTATCCATGCCCAACGAAAGCCCCCAGACCCAAATGGAGAGGGGCTGCTTGGGGGCCCCCTGGGGGCCCTTCAGGCCAGCTAGGTCTTTGGGTCCTGGCTCCTTCGCTTTGGGAGCTGTTGCTGCAGTTGGGCATGTTGGCCGGAGAGTGCTTCTCGGGCCGAGAACTGCAACCTTGCAGGTACCTCCCAGGTTCCCGGCCCAACGAAAGCCCCCAGACCCAAATGGAGAATGGCTGCTTGGGGGCCCCCTGGGGGCCCTTCAGGCCAGCTAGGTCTTTGGGTCCTGGCTCCTTCGCTTTGGGAGCTGTTGCTGCAGTTGGGCATGTAGGGGGGAGAGTGCTTCTCGGGCCGCGAACTGCAACCTTGAAGGAATCTCCCAGGTTCCCGGCCCAACGAAAGCCGCCAGACCCAAATGGAGAGGGGCTGCTTGGGGGCCCCCTGGGGGCCCTTCAGGCCAGCTAGGTCTTTGGGTCCTGGCTCCTTCGCTTTGGGAGCTGTTGCTGCAGTTGGGCATGTTGGCCGGAGAGTGCTTCTCGGGCCTCGAACTGCAAACTTGCAGGAATCTCCCAGGTTCCATGCCCAACAAAAGCCCCCAGACCCAAATGGAGAGGGGCTGCTTGGGGGCCCCCTGGGGGCCCTTCAGGCCAGCTAGGTCTTTGGGTCCTGGCTCCTTCGCTTTGGGAGCTGTTGCTGCAGTTGGGCATGTTGGCCGGAGAGTGCTTCTCGGGCCGCGAACTGCAACCTTGCAGGATTCTCCCAGGTTCCCGGCCCAACGAAAGCCCCCAGACCCAAATTGAGAGGGGCTGCTTGGGGGCCCCCTGGGGGCCCTTCAGGCCAGCTAGGTCTTTGGGTCCTGGCTCCTTCGGTTTGGGAGCTGTTGCTGACGTTGGGCATGTTGGCCGGAGAGTGCTTCTCGGGCCGCGAACTGCAACCTTGCAGGAATCTCCCAGGTTCCATGCCCAACGAAAGCCCCCAGACCCAAATTGAGAGGGGCTGCTTGGGGGCCCCCTGGGGGCCCTTCAGGCCAGCTAGGTCTTTGGGTCCTGGCTCCTTCGCTTTGGGAGCTGTTGCTGCAGTTGGGCATGTTGGCCGGAGAGTGCTTCTCGGGCCGCGAACTGCAACCTTGCAGGAATCTCCCAGGTTCCCGGCCCAACGAAAGCCCCCAGACCCAAATGGAGAGGGGCTGCTTGGGGGCCCCCTGGGGGCCCTTCAGGCCAGCTAGGTCTTTGGGTCCTGGCTCCTTCGCTTTGGGAGCTGTTGCTGCAGTTGGGCATGTTGGGCGGAGAGTGCTTCTCGGGCCGCGAACTGCAACCTTGCAGGTACCTCCCAGGTTCCCGGCCCAACGAAAGCCGCCAGACCCAAATTGAGAGGGGCTGCTTGGGGGCCCCCTGGGGGCCCTTCAGGCCAGCTAGGTCTTTGGGTCCTGGCTCCTTCGCTTTGGGAGCTGTTGCTGCAGTTGGGCATGTTGGCCGGAGAGTGCTTCTCGGGCCGCGAACTGTAATCTTGCAGGTACATCTCAAGTATCCATGCCCAACGAAA
This sequence comes from Gallinula chloropus, assembly GCF_964237585.1. Classification (NCBI taxonomy): domain Eukaryota; kingdom Metazoa; phylum Chordata; class Aves; order Gruiformes; family Rallidae; genus Gallinula; species Gallinula chloropus. Next base: position 46,309 of record NW_028168678.1, read on the forward strand.
GCCCCCAGACCCAAATGGAGAGGGGCTGCTTGGGGGCCCCCTGGGGGCCCTTCAGGCCAGCTAGGTCTTTGGGTCCTGGCTCCTTCGGTTTGGGAGCTGTTGCTGCAGTTGGGCATGTTGGCCGGAGAGTGCTTCTCGGGCCGCGAACTGTAACTTGCAGGTACCTCTCAGGTATACATGCCCAACGAAAGCCCCCAGACCCAAATGGAGAGGGGCTGCTTGGTGGCCTTCTGGGGGCCCTTCAGGCCAGCTAGGTCTTTGGGTCCTGGCTCCTTCGCTTTGGGAGCTGTTGCTGGATATTGGACATGTTGGCCGGAGAGTGCTTCTCGGGCTGCGAACTGCAACCTTGCTGGTATATCCCAGGTTCTCAGCCTAAATAAAGCCCCCAAACCCAAATGGAGAGGGGCTGCTTGGGGGCCCCCTGGGGGCCCTTCAGGCCAGCTAGGTCTTTGGGTCCTGGCTCCTTCGCTTTGGGAGCTGTTGCTGCAGTTGGGCATGTTGGCCGGAGAGTGCTTCTCCGGCCGCGAACTGCAACCTTGCAGGATTCTCCCAGGTTCCCGGCCCAACGAAAACCCCCAGACCTAAATGGAGAGGGGCTGCTTAGGGGCCCCCTGGGGCCCTTCAGGCCAGCTAGGTCTTTGGGTCCTGGCTCCTTCGCTTTGGGAGCTGTTGCTGCAGTTGGGCATGTTGGCCGGAGAGTGCTTCTCGGGCCGCGAAATGTAACTTGCAGGTACCTCTCAGGTATACATGCCCAACGAAAGCCCCCAGACCCAAATGGAGAGGGGCTGCTTGGTGGCCTTCTGGGGGCCCTTCAGGCCAGCTAGGTCTTTGGGTCCTGGCTCCTTCGCTTTGGGAGCTGTTGCTGGATATTTGACATGTTGGCCGGAGAGTGCTTCTCGGGCTGCGAACTGCAACCTTGCTGGTATCTCCCTTGTTCTCAGCCTAAAGAAAGCCCCCAGACCCAAATGGAGAGGGGCTGCTTGGGGGCCCCCTGGGGGCCCTTCAGGCCAGCTAGGTCTTTGGGTCCTGGCTCCTTCGCTTTGGGAGCTGTTGCTGCAGTTGGGCATGTTGGCCGGAGAGTGCTTCTCCGGCCGCGAACTGCAACCTTGCAGGATTCTCCCAGGTTCCATGCCCAACGAAAGCCCCCAGACCCAAATTGAGAGGGGCTGCTTGGGGGCCCCCTGGGGGCCCTTCAGGCCATCTAGGTCTTTGGGTCCTGGCTCCTTCGCTTTGGGAGCTGTTGCTGCAGTTGTGCATGTTGGCCGGAGAGTGCTTCTCGGGCCGTGACCTGCAACCTTGCATGAATCTCCCAGGTTCCCGGCCCAACGAAAGCCCCCAGACCCAAATTGAGAGGGGCTGCTTGGGGCCCCCCTGGGGGCCCTTCAGACCAGCTAGGTCTTTGGGTCCTGGCTCCTTCGCTTTGGGAGCTGTTGCTGGATATTGAGCATGTTGGCCGGAGAGTGCTTCTCGGGCTGCGAACTGCAACCTTGCTGGTATCTCCCAGGTTCTCAGCCTAAAGAAAGCCCCCAGACCCAAATGGAGAGGGGCTGCTTGGGGGCCCCCTGGGGGCCCTTCAGGCCAGCTAGGTCTTTGGGTCCTGGCTCCTTCGGTTTGGGAGCTGTTGCTGCAGTTGGGCATGTTGGCCGGAGAGTGCTTCTCGGGCCGCGAACTGCAACCTTGCAGGAATCTCCCAGGTTCCCGGCCCAACGAAAGCCCCCAGACCCAAATGGAGAGGGGCTGCTTGGGGGCCCCCTGGGGGCCCTTCAGGCCAGCTAGGTCTTTGTGTCCTGGCTCCTTCGGTTTGGGAGCTGTTGCTGCAGTTGGGCATGTTGGCCGGAGAGTGCTTCTCGGGCCGCCAACTGCAACCTTGCAGGTACCTCCCAGGTTCCCGGCCCAACGAAAGCCCCCAGACCCAAATGGAGAGGTGCTGCTTGGGGGCCCCCTGGGGGCCCTTCAGGCCAGCTAGGTCTTTGGGTCCTGGCTCCTTCGCTTTGGGAGCTGTTGCTGCAGTTGGGCATGTTGGCCGGAGAGTGCTTCTCGGGCCGCGAACTGCAACCTTGCAGGAATCTCCCAGGTTCCCGGCCCAACGAAAGCCCCCAGACCCAAATGGAGAGGGGCTGCTTGGGGGCCCCCTGGGGGCCCTTCAGGCCAGCTAGGTCTTTGGGTCCTGGCTCCTTCGGTTTGGGAGCTGTTGCTGCAGTTGGGCATGTTGGCCGGAGAGTGCTTCTCGGGCCTCGAACTGCAACCTTGCAGGAATCTCCCAGGTTCCCGGCCCAACAAAAGCCCCCAGACCCAAATTGAGAGGGGCTGCTTTGGGGCCCCGTGGGGGCCCTTCAGGCCAGCTAGCTCTTTGGGTCCTGGCTCCTTCGCTTTGGGAGCTGTTGCTGCAGTTGAGCATGTTGGCCGGAGAGTGCTTCTCGGGCCGCGAACTGCAACCTTGCAGGTACATCTCAGGTATCCATGCCCAACGAAAGCCACCAAACCCAAATGGAGAGGGGCTGCTTGGGGGCCCCCTGGGGGCCCTTCAGGCCAGCTAGGTCTTTGGGTCCTGGCTCCTTCGCTTTGGGAGCTGTTGCTGCAGTTGGGCATGTTGGCCGGAGAGTGCTTCTCGGGCCGCCAACTGCAACCTTGCAGGAATCTCCCAGGTTCCCCGCCCAACGAAAGCCCCCAGACCCAAATGGAGAGGAGCTGCTTGGGGAACCCCTGGGGGCCCTTCAGGCCAGCTAGGTCTTTGGGTCCTGGCTCCTTCGCTTTGGGAGCTGTTGCTGCAGTTGGGCATGTTGGCCGGAGAGTGCTTCTCGGGACGCGAACTGTAACCTTGCAGGTACCTCTCAGGTATACATGCCCAACGAAAGCCCCCAGACCCAAATTGAGAGGGGCTGCTTGGGGCCCCCTGGGGGCCCTTCAGGCCAGCTAGGTCTTTGGGTCCTGGCTCCTTCGGTTTGGGAGCTGTTGCTGCAGTTGGGCATGTTGGCCGGAGAGTGCTTCTCGGGCCGCCAACTGCAACCTTGCAGGAATCTCCCAGGTTCCCGGCCCAACGAAAGCCCCCAGACCCAAATGGAGAGGGGCTGCTTGGGGGCCCCCTGGGGGCCCTTCAGGCCAGCTAGGTCTTTGGGTCCTGGCTCCTTCGGTTTGGGAGCTGTTGCTGCAGTTGAGCATGTTGTCCGGAGAGTGCTTCTCGGGCCGCGAACTGTATCCTTGCAGGTACATCTCAGGTATCCATGCCCAACGAAAGCCCCCAGACCCAAATGGAGAGGGGCTGCTTGGGGGCCCCCTGGGGGCCCTTCAGGCCAGCTAGGTCTTTGGGTCCTGGCTCCTTCGCTTTGGGAGCTGTTGCTGCAGTTGGGCATGTTGGCCGGAGAGTGCTTCTCGGGCCGAGAACTGCAACCTTTCAGGTACCTCCCAGGTTCCCGGCCCAACGAAAGCCCCCAGACCCAAATGGAGAATGGCTGCTTGGGGGCCCCCTGGGGGCCCTTCAGGCCAGCTAGGTCTTTGGGTCCTGGCTCCTTCGCTTTGGGAGCTGTTGCTGCAGTTGGGCATGTAGGGGGGAGAGTGCTTCTCGGGCCGCGAACTGCAACCTTGAAGGAATCTCCCAGGTTCCCGGCCCAACGAAAGCCGCCAGACCCAAATGGAGAGGGGCTGCTTGGGGGCCCCCTGGGGGCCCTTCAGGCCAGCTAGGTCTTTGGGTCCTGGCTCATTCGGTTTGGGAGCTGTTGCTGCAGTTGGGCATGTTGGCCGGAGAGTGCTTCTCGGGCCTCGAACTGCAAACTTGCAGGAATCTCCCAGGTTCCATGCCCAACAAAAGCCCCCAGACCCAAATGGAGAGGGGCTGCTTGGGGACCCCCTGGGGGCCCTTCAGGCCAGCTAGGTCTTTGGGTCCTGGCTCCTTCGCTTTGGGAGCTGTTGCTGCAGTTGGGCATGTTGGCCGGAGAGTGCTTCTCGGGCCGCGAACTGCAACCTTGCAGGATTCTCCCAGGTTCCCGGCCCAACGAAAGCCCCCAGACCCAAATTGAGAGGGGCTGCTTGGGGGCCCCCTGGGGGCCCTTCAGGCCAGCTAGGTCTTTGGGTCCTGGCTCCTTCGGTTTGGGAGCTGTTGCTGACGTTGGGCATGTTGGCCGGAGAGTGCTTCTCGGGCCGCGAACTGCAACCTTGCAGGAATCTCCCAGGTTCCATGCCCAACGAAAGCCCCCAGACCCAAATGGAGATGAGCTCCTTGGGGGCCCCCTGGGGGCCCTTCAGGCCAGCTAGGTCTTTGGGTCCTGGCTCCTTCGCTTTGGGAGCTGTTGCTGCAGTTGGGCATGTTGGCCGGAGAGTGCTTCTCGGGCCGCGAACTGCAACCTTGCAGGAATCTCCCAGGTTCCCGGCCCAACGAAAGCCCCCAGACCCAAATGGAGAGGGGCTGCTTGGGGGCCCCCTGGGGGCCCTTCAGGCCAGCTAGGTCTTTGGGTCCTGGCTCCTTCGCTTTGGGAGCTGTTGCTGCAGTTGGGCATGTTGGGCGGAGAGTGCTTCTCGGGCCGCGAACTGCAACCTTGCAGGTACCTCCCAGGTTCCCGGCCCAACGAAAGCCGCCAGACCCAAATTGAGAGGGGCTGCTTGGGGGCCCCCTGGGGGCCCTTCAGGCCAGCTAGGTCTTTGGGTCCTGGCTCCTTCGCTTTGGGAGCTGTTGCTGCAGTTGGGCATGTTGGCCGGAGAGTGCTTCTCGGGCCGCGAACTGTAATCTTGCAGGTACATCTCAAGTATCCATGCCCAACGAAAGCCCCCAGACCCAAATGGAGAGGGGCTGCTTGGGGGCCCCCTGGGGGCCCTTCAGGCCAGCTAGGTCTTTGGGTCCTGGCTCCTTCGGTTTGGGAGCTGTTGCTGCAGTTGGGCATGTTGGCCGGAGAGTGCTTCTCGGGCCGCGAACTGTAACTTGCAGGTACCTCTCAGGTATACATGCCCAACGAAAGCCCCCAGACCCAAATGGAGAGGGGCTGCTTGGTGGCCTTCTGGGGGCCCTTCAGGCCAGCTAGGTCTTTGGGTCCTGGCTCCTTCGCTTTGGGAGCTGTTGCTGGATATTGGACATGTTGGCCGGAGAGTGCTTCTCGGGCTGCGAACTGCAACCTTGCTGGTATATCCCAGGTTCTCAGCCTAAATAAAGCCCCCAAACCCAAATGGAGAGGGGCTGCTTGGGGGCCCCCTGGGGGCCCTTCAGGCCAGCTAGGTCTTTGGGTCCTGGCTCCTTCGCTTTGGGAGCTGTTGCTGCAGTTGGGCATGTTGGCCGGAGAGTGCTTCTCGGGCCGCGAACTGCAACCTTGCAGGATTCTCCCAGGTTCCCGGCCCAACGAAAACCCCCAGACCTAAATGGAGAGGGGCTGCTTAGGGGCCCCCTGGGGGCCCTTCAGGCCAGCTAGGTCTTTGGGTCCTGGCTCCTTCGCTTTGGGAGCTGTTGCTGCAGTTGGGCATGTTGGCCGGAGAGTGCTTCTCGGGCCGCGAACTGTAACTTGCAGGTACCTCTCAGGTATACATGCCCAACGAAAGCCCCCAGACCCAAATGGAGAGGGGCTGCTTGGGGGCCCCCTGGGGGCCCTTCAGGCCAGCTAGGTCTTTGGGTCCTGGCTCCTTCGCTTTGGGAGCTGTTGCTGGATATTGGACATGTTGGCCGGAGAGTGCTTCTCGGGCCGAGAACTGCAACCTTGCAGGTACCTCCCAGGTTCCCGGCCCAACGAAAGCCCCCAGACCCAAATGGAGAATGGCTGCTTGGGGGCCCCCTGGGGGCCCTTCAGGCCAGCTAGGTCTTTGGGTCCTGGCTCCTTCGCTTTGGGAGCTGTTGCTGCAGTTGGGCATGTATGGGGGAGAGTGCTTCTCGGGCCGCGAACTGCAACCTTGAAGGAATCTCCCAGGTTCCCGGCCCAACGAAAGCCGCCAGACCCAAATTGAGAGGGGCTGCTTGGGGGCCCCCTGGGGGCCCTTCAGGCCAGCTAGGTCTTTGGGTCCTGGCTCATTCGGTTTGGGAGCTGTTGCTGCAGTTGGGCATGTTGGCCGGAGAGTGCTTCTCGGGCCGCGAACTGCAAACTTGCAGGAATCTCCCAGGTTCCCGGCCCAACAAAAGCCCCCAGACCCAAATGGAGAGGGGCTGCTTGGGGGCCCCCTGGGGGCCCTTCAGGCCAGCTAGGTCTTTGGGTCCTGGCTCCTTCGCTTTGGGAGCTGTTGCTGCAGTTGGGCATGTTGGCCGGAGAGTGCTTCTCGGGCCGCGAACTGCAACCTTGCAGGATTCTCCCAGGTTCCCGGCCCAACGAAAGCCCCCAGACCCAAATGGAGAGGGGCTGCTTGGGGGCCCCCTGGGGGCCCTTCAGGCCAGCTAGGTCTTTGGGTCCTGGCTCCTTCGCTTTGGGAGCTGTTGCTGCAGTTGGGCATGTTGGCCGGAGAGTGCTTCTCGGGCCGCGAACTGCAACCTTGCAGGATTCTCCCAGGTTCCCGGCCCAACGAAAGCCCCCAGACCCAAATTGAGAGGGGCTGCTTGGGGCCCCCCTGGGGGCCCTTCAGGCCAGCTAGGTCTTTGGGTCCTGGCTCCTTCGGTTTGGGAGCTGTTGCTGCAGTTGGGCATGTTGGCCGGAGAGTGCTTCTCGGGCCGCGAACTGCAACCTTGCAGGATTCTCCCAGGTTCCCGGCCCAACGAAAGCCCCCAGACCCAAATGGAGAGGGGCTGCTTGGGGGCCCCCTGGGGGCCCTTCAGGCCAGCTAGGTCTTTGGGTCCTGGCTCCTTCGGTTTGGGATGTGTTGCTGCAGTTGGGCATGTTGGGCGGAGAGTGCTTCTCCGGCCGCGAACTGTAACTTGCAGGTACCTCTCAGGTATACATGCCCAACGAAAGCCCCCAGCCCCAAATGGAGAGGGGCTGCTTGGGGGCCCCCTGGGGGCCCTTCAGGCCAGCTAGGTCTTTGGGTCCTGGCTCCTTCGGTTTGGGAGCTGTTGCTGCAGTTGGGCATGTTGGCCGGAGAGTGCTTCTCGGGCCGCGAATTGCAACCTTGCAGGAATCTCCCAGGTTCCCGGCCCAACGAAAGCCCCCAGACCCAAATTGAGAGGGGCTGCTTGGGGGCCCCCTGGGGGCCCTTCAGGCCAGCTAGGTCTTTGTGTCCTGGCTCATTCGGTTTGGGAGCTGTTGCTGACGTTGGGCATGTTGGCCGGAGAGTGCTTCTCCGGCCGCGAATTGCAACCTTGCAGGTACCTCCCAGGTTCCCGGCCCAACGAAAGCCCCCAGACCCAAATGGAGATGAGCTCCTTGGGGGCCCCCTGGGGGCCCTTCAGGCCAGCTAGGTCTTTGGGTCCTGGCTCCTTCGCTTTGGGAGCTGTTGCTGCAGTTGGGCATGTTGGCCGGAGAGTGCTTCTCGGGCCGCGAACTGCAACCTTGCAGGAATCTCCCAGGTTCCCGGCCCAACGAAAGCCCCCAGACCCAAATGGAGAGGGGCTGCTTGGGGGCCCCCTGGGGGCCCTTCAGGCCAGCTAGGTCTTTGGGTCCTGGCTCCTTCGCTTTGGGAGCTGTTGCTGCAGTTGGGCATGTTGGCCGGAGAGTGCTTCTCGGGCCGCGAACTGCAACCTTGCAGGTACCTCCCAGGTTCCCGGCCCAACGAAAGCCGCCAGACCCAAATGGAGAGGGGCTGCTTGGGGGCCCCCTGGGGGCCCTTCAGGCCACCTAGCTCTTTGGGTCCTGGCTCCTTCGGTTTGGGAGCTGTTGCTGCAGTTGGGCATGTTGGCCGGAGAGTGCTTCTCGGGCCGCGAACTGTAACTTGCAGGTACCTCTCAGGTATACATGCCCAACGAAAGCCCCCAGACCCAAATGGAGAGGGGCTGCTTGGTGGCCTTCTGGGGGCCCTTCAGGCCAGCTAGGTCTTTGGGTCCTGGCTCCTTCGCTTTGGGAGCTGTTGCTGGATATTGGACATGTTGGCCGGAGAGTGCTTCTCGGGCTGCGAACTGCAACCTTGCTGGTATATCCCAGGTTCTCAGCCTAAATAAAGCCCCCAAACCCAAATGGAGAGGGGCTGCTTGGGGGCCCCCTGGGGGCCCTTCAGGCCAGCTAGGTCTTTGGGTCCTGGCTCCTTCGGTTTGGGAGCTGTTGCTGCAGTTGGGCATGTTGGCCGGAGAGTGCTTCTCCGGCCGCGAACTGCAACCTTGCAGGATTCTCCCAGGTTCCCGGCCCAACGAAAACCCCCAGACCTAAATGGAGAGGGGCTGCTTAGGGGCCCCCTGGGGGCCCTTCAGGCCAGCTAGGTCTTTGGGTCCTGGCTCCTTCGCTTTGGGAGCTGTTGCTGCAGTTGGGCATGTTGGCCGGAGAGTGCTTCTCGGGCCGCGAAATGTAACTTCCAGATACCTCTCAGGTATACATGCCCAACGAAAGCCCCCAGACCCAAATGGAGAGGGGCTGCTTGGTGGCCTTCTGGGGGCCCTTCAGGCCAGCTAGGTCTTTGGGTCCTGGCTCCTTCGGTTTGGGAGCTGTTGCTGCAGTTGGGCATGTTGGCCGGAGAGTGCTTCTCGGGCCGCGAACTGCAACCTTGCAGGATTCTCCCAGGTTCCCGGCCCAACGAAAGCCCCCAGACCCAAATTGAGAGGGGCTGCTTGGGGGCCCCCTGGGGGCCCTTCAGGCCAGCTAGGTCTTTGGGTCCTGGCTCCTTCGGTTTGGGAGCTGTTGCTGCAGTTGGGCATGTTGGGCGGAGAGTGCTTCTCGGGCCGCGAACTGTAACTTGCAGGTACCTCTCAGGTATACATGCCCAACGAAAGCCCCCAGCCCCAAATGGAGAGGGGCTGCTTGGGGGCCCCCTGGGGGCCCTTCAGGCCAGCTAGGTCTTTGGGTCCTGGCTCCTTCGCTTTGGGAGCTGTAGCTGCAGTTGTGCATGTTGGCCGGAGAGTGCTTCTCGGGCCGCGAACTGCAACCTTGCAGGAATCTCCCAGGTTCCCGGCCCAACGAAAGCCCCCAGACCCAAATTGAGAGGGGCTGCTTGGGGGCCCCCTGGGGGCCCTTCAGGCCAGCTAGGTCTTTGTGTCCTGGCTCATTCGGTTTGGGAGCTGTTGCTGACGTTGGGCATGTTGGCCGGAGAGTGCTTCTCGGGCCGCGAACTGCAACCTTGCAGGAATCTCCCAGGTTCCCGGCCCAACAAAAGCCCCCAGACCCAAATGGAGAGGGGCTGCTTGGTGGCCCCCTGGGGGCCCTTCAGGCCAGCTAGGTCTTTGGGTCCTGGCTCCTTCGCTTTGGGAGCTGTTGCTGCAGTTGGGCATGTTGGCCGGAGAGTGCTTCTCCGGCCGCGAATTGCAACCTTGCAGGTACCTCCCAGGTTCCCGGCCCAACGAAAGCCCCCAGTCCCAAATGGAGATGAGCTCCTTGGGGGCCCCCTGGGGGCCCTTCAGGCCAGCTAGGTCTTTGGGTCCTGGCTCCTTCGCTTTGGGAGCTGTTGCTGCAGTTGGGCATGTTGGCCGGAGAGTGCTTCTCGGGCCGCGAACTGCAACCTTGCAGGAATCTCCCAGGTTCCCGGCCCAACGAAAGCCCCCAGACCCAAATGGAGAGGGGCTGCTTGGGGGCCCCCTGGGGGCCCTTCAGGCCAGCTAGGTCTTTGGGTCCTGGCTCCTTCGCTTTGGGAGCTGTTGCTGCAGTTGGGCATGTTGGCCGGAGAGTGCTTCTCGGGCCGCGAACTGCAACCTTGCAGGTACCTCCCAGGTTCCCGGCCCAACGAAAGCCCCCAGACCCAAATTGAGAGGGGCTGCTTGGGGGCCCCCTGGGGGCCCTTCAGGCCAGCTAGGTCTTTGGGTCCTGGCTCCTTCGCTTTGGGAGCTGTTGCTGCAGTTGGGCATGTTGGCCGGAGAGTGCTTCTCGGGCCGCGAACTGTAATCTTGCAGGTACATCTCAGGTATCCATGCCCAACGAAAGCCCCCAGACCCAAATGGAGAGGGGCTGCTTGGGGGCCCCCTGGGGGCCCTTCAGGCCAGCTAGGTCTTTGGGTCCTGGCTCCTTCGCTTTGGGAGCTGTTGCTGCAGTTGGGCATGTTGGCCGGAGAGTGCTTCTCGGGCCGCGAACTGTAACTTGCAGGTACCTCTCAGGTATACATGCCCAACGAAAGCCCCCAGACCCAAATGGAGAGGGGCTGCTTGGTGGCCTTCTGGGGGCCCTTCAGGCCAGCTAGGTCTTTGGGTCCTGGCTCCTTCGCTTTGGGAGCTGTTGCTGGATATTGGACATGTTGGCCGGAGAGTGCTTCTCGGGCTGCGAACTGCAACCTTGCTGGTATATCCCAGGTTCTCAGCCTAAATAAAGCCCCCAAACCCAAATGGAGAGGGGCTGCTTGGGGGCCCCCTGGGGGCCCTTCAGGCCAGCTAGGTCTTTGGGTCCTGGCTCCTTCGGTTTGGGAGCTGTTGCTGCAGTTGGGCATGTTGGCCGGAGAGTGCTTCTCCGGCCGCGAACTGCAACCTTGCAGGATTCTCCCAGGTTCCCGGCCCAACGAAAACCCCCAGACCTAAATGGAGAGGGGCTGCTTAGGGGCCCCCTGGGGGCCCTTCAGGCCAGCTAGGTCTTTGGGTCCTGGCTCCTTCGCTTTGGGAGCTGTTGCTGCAGTTGGGCATGTTGGCCGGAGAGTGCTTCTCGGGCCGCGAAATGTAACTTCCAGGTACCTCTCAGGTATACATGCCCAACGAAAGCCCCCAGACCCAAATGGAGAGGGGCTGCTTGGTGGCCTTCTGGGGGCCCTTCAGGCCAGCTAGGTCTTTGGGTCCTGGCTCCTTCGCTTTGGGAGCTGTTGCTGGATATTGGACATGTTGGCCGGAGAGTGCTTCTCGGGCTGCGAACTGCAACCTTGCTGGTATCTCCCAGGTTCTCAGCCTAAAGAAAGCCCCCAGACCCAAATGGAGAGGGGCTGCTTGGGGGCCCCCTGGGGGCCCTTCAGGCCAGCTAGGTCTTTGGGTCCTGGCTCCTTCGGTTTGGGAGCTGTTGCTGCAGTTGGGCATGTTGGCCGGAGAGTGCTTCTCCGGCCGCGAACTGCAACCTTGCAGGATTCTCCCAGGTTCCATGCCCAACGAAAGCCCCCAGACCCAAATTGAGAGGGGCTGCTTGGGGGCCCCCTGGGGGCCCTTCAGGCCAGCTAGGTCTTTGGGTCCTGGCTCCTTCGGTTTGGGAGCTGTTGCTGCAGTTGTGCATGTTGGCCGGAGAGTGCTTCTCGGGCCGTGAACTGCAACCTTGCATGAATCTCCCAGGTTCCCGGCCCAACGAAAGCCCCCAGACCCAAATTGAGAGGGGCTGCTTGGGGCCCACCTGGGGGCCCTTCAGGCCAGCTAGGTCTTTGGGTCCTGGCTCCTTCGCTTTGGGAGCTGTTGCTGGATATTGAGCATGTTGGCCGGAGAGTGCTTCTCGGGCCGCGAACTGCAACCTTGCTGGTATCTCCCAGGTTCTCAGCCTAAAGAAAGCCCCCAGACCCAAATGGAGAGGGGCTGCTTGGGGGCCCCCTGGGGGCCCTTCAGGCCAGCTAGGTCTTTGGGTCCTGGCTCCTTCGGTTTGGGAGCTGTTGCTGCAGTTGGGCATGTTGGCCGGAGAGTGCTTCTCCGGCCGCGAACTGCAACCTTGCAGGAATCTCCCAGGTTCCCGGCCCAACGAAAGCCCCCAGACCCAAATGGAGAGGGGCTGCTTGGGGGCCCCCTGGGGGCCCTTCAGGCCAGCTAGGTCTTTGGGTCCTGGCTCCTTCGCTTTGGGAGCTGTTGCTGCAGTTGGGCATGTTGGCCGGAGAGTGCTTCTCGGGCCGCGAACTGCAACCTTGCAGGATTCTCCCAGGTTCCCCGCCCAACGAAAGCCCCCAGACCCAAATTGAGAGGGGCTGCTTGGGGACCCCCGGGGGCCCTTCAGGCCAGCTAGGTCTTTGGGTCCTGGCTCCTTCGGTTTGGGAGCTGTTGCTGCAGTTGGGCATGTTGGCCGGAGAGTGCTTCTCGGTCCGCGAACTGCAACCTTGCAGGATTCTCCCAGGTTCCCGGCCCAACGAAAGCCCCCAGACCCAAATGGAGATGGGCTGCTTGGGGGCCCCCTGGGGGCCCTTCAGGCCAGCTAGGTCTTTGGGTCCTGGCTCCTTCGGTTTGGGAGCTGTTGCTGCAGTTGGGCATGTTGGCCGGAGAGTGCTTCTCGGGCCGCGAACTGCAACATTGCAGGAATCTCCCAGGTTCCCCGCCCAACGAAAGCCCCCAGACCCAAATTGAGAGGGGCTGCTTGGGTGCCCCCTGGGGGCCCTTCATGCCAGCTAGGTCTTTGGGTCCTGGCTCCTTCGGTTTAGGAGCTGTTGCTGCAGTTGGGCATGTTGGCCGGAGAGTGCTTCTCGGGCCGCGAACTGTAACTTGCAGGTACCTCTCAGGTATACATGCCCAACGAAAGCCCCCAGACCCAAATGGAGAGGGGCTGCTTGGTGGCCTTCTGGGGGCCCTTCAGGCCAGCTAGGTCTTTGGGTCCTGGCTCCTTCGCTTTGGGAGCTGTTGCTGGATATTGGGCATGTTGGCCGGAGAGTGCTTCTCGGGCTGCGAACTGCAACCTTGCTGGTATATCCCAGGTTCTCAGCCTAAAGAAAGCCCCCAAACCCAAATGGAGAGGGGCTGCTTGGGGGCCCCCTGGGGGCCCTTCAGGCCAGCTAGGTCTTTGGGTCCTGGCTCCTTCGCTTTGGGAGCTGTTGCTGCAGTTGGGCATGTTGGCCGGAGAGTGCTTCTCCGGCCGCGAACTGCAACCTTGCAGGATTCTCCCAGGTTCCCGGCCCAACGAAAACCCCCAGACCTAAATGGAGAGGGGCTGCTTAGGGGCCCCCTGGGGGCCCTTCAGGCCAGCTAGGTCTTTGGGTCCTGGCTCCTTCGCTTTGGGAGCTGTTGCTGCAGTTGGGCATGTTGGCCGGAGAGTGCTTCTCGGGCCGCGAAATGTAACTTCCAGGTACCTCTCAGGTATACATGCCCAACGAAAGCCCCCAGACCCAAATGGAGAGGGGCTGCTTGGTGGCCTTCTGGGGGCCCTTCAGGCCAGCTAGGTCTTTGGGTCCTGGCTCCTTCGGTTTGGGAGCTGTTGCTGCAGTTGGGCATGTTGGCCGGAGAGTGCTTCTCGGGCCGCGAACTGCAACCTTGCAGGATTCTCCCAGGTTCCCGGCCCAACGAAAGCCCCCAGACCCAAATGGAGAGGGGCTGCTTGGGGGCCCCCTGGGGGCCCTTCAGGCCAGCTAGGTCTTTGGGTCCTGGCTCCTTCGGTTTGGGAGCTGTTGCTGCAGTTGGGCATGTTGGGCGGAGAGTGCTTCTCGGGCCGCGAACTGTAACTTGCAGGTACCTCTCAGGTATACATGCCCAACGAAAGCCCCCAGCCCCAAATGGAGAGGGGCTGCTTGGGGGCCCCCTGGGGGCCCTTCAGGCCAGCTAGGTCTTTGGGTCCTGGCTCCTTCGCTTTGGGAGCTGTAGCTGCAGTTGTGCATGTTGGCCGGAGAGTGCTTCTCGGGCCGCGAACTGCAACCTTGCAGGAATCTCCCAGGTTCCCGGCCCAACGAAAGCCCCCAGACCCAAATTGAGAGGGGCTGCTTGGGGGCCCCCTGGGGGCCCTTCAGGCCAGCTAGGTCTTTGGGTCCTGGCTCCTTCGGTTTGGGAGCTGTTGCTGCAGTTGTGCATGTTGGCCGGAGAGTGCTTCTCGGGCCGTGAACTGCAACCTTGCATGAATCTCCCAGGTTCCCGGCCCAACGAAAGCCCCCAGACCCAAATTGAGAGGGGCTGCTTGGGGCCCACCTGGGGGCCCTTCAGGCCAGCTAGGTCTTTGGGTCCTGGCTCCTTCGCTTTGGGAGCTGTTGCTGGATATTGAGCATGTTGGCCGGAGAGTGCTTCTCGGGCCGCGAACTGCAACCTTGCTGGTATCTCCCAGGTTCTCAGCCTAAAGAAAGCCCCCAGACCCAAATGGAGAGGGGCTGCTTGGGGGCCCCCTGGGGGCCCTTCAGGCCAGCTAGGTCTTTGGGTCCTGGCTCCTTCGGTTTGGGAGCTGTTGCTGCAGTTGGGCATGTTGGCCGGAGAGTGCTTCTCCGGCCGCGAACTGCAACCTTGCAGGAATCTCCCAGGTTCCCGGCCCAACGAAAGCCCCCAGACCCAAATGGAGAGGGGCTGCTTGGGGGCCCCCTGGGGGCCCTTCAGGCCAGCTAGGTCTTTGGGTCCTGGCTCCTTCGCTTTGGGAGCTGTTGCTGCAGTTGGGCATGTTGGCCGGAGAGTGCTTCTCGGGCCGCGAACTGCAACCTTGCAGGATTCTCCCAGGTTCCCCGCCCAACGAAAGCCCCCAGACCCAAATTGAGAGGGGCTGCTTGGGGACCCCCGGGGGCCCTTCAGGCCAGCTAGGTCTTTGGGTCCTGGCTCCTTCGGTTTGGGAGCTGTTGCTGCAGTTGGGCATGTTGGCCGGAGAGTGCTTCTCGGTCCGCGAACTGCAACCTTGCAGGATTCTCCCAGGTTCCCGGCCCAACGAAAGCCCCCAGACCCAAATGGAGATGGGCTGCTTGGGGGCCCCCTGGGGGCCCTTCAGGCCAGCTAGGTCTTTGGGTCCTGGCTCCTTCGGTTTGGGAGCTGTTGCTGCAGTTGGGCATGTTGGCCGGAGAGTGCTTCTCGGGCCGCGAACTGCAACCTTGCAGGAATCTCCCAGGTTCCCCGCCCAACGAAAGCCCCCAGACCCAAATTGAGAGGGGCTGCTTGGGTGCCCCCTGGGGGCCCTTCATGCCAGCTAGGTCTTTGGGTCCTGGCTCCTTCGGTTTAGGAGCTGTTGCTGCAGTTGGGCATGTTGGCCGGAGAGTGCTTCTCGGGCCGCGAACTGTAACTTGCAGGTACCTCTCAGGTATACATGCCCAACGAAAGCCCCCAGACCCAAATGGAGAGGGGCTGCTTGGTGGCCTTCTGGGGGCCCTTCAGGCCAGCTAGGTCTTTGGGTCCTGGCTCCTTCGCTTTGGGAGCTGTTGCTGGATATTGGGCATGTTGGCCGGAGAGTGCTTCTCGGGCTGCGAACTGCAACCTTGCTGGTATATCCCAGGTTCTCAGCCTAAAGAAAGCCCCCAAACCCAAATGGAGAGGGGCTGCTTGGGGGCCCCCTGGGGGCCCTTCAGGCCAGCTAGGTCTTTGGGTCCTGGCTCCTTCGGTTTGGGAGCTGTTGCTGCAGTTGGGCATGTTGGCCGGAGAGTGCTTCTCCGGCCGCGAACTGCAACCTTGCAGGATTCTCCCAGGTTCCATGCCCAACGAAAGCCCCCAGACCCAAATTGAGAGGGGCTGCTTGGGGGCCCCCTGGGGGCCCTTCAGGCCAGCTAGGTCTTTGGGTCCTGGCTCCTTCGGTTTGGGAGCTGTTGCTGCAGTTGTGCATGTTGGCCGGAGAGTGCTTCTCGGGCCGTGAACTGCAACCTTGCATGAATCTCCCAGGTTCCCGGCCCAACGAAAGCCCCCAGACCCAAATTGAGAGGGGCTGCTTGGGGCCCACCTGGGGGCCCTTCAGGCCAGCTAGGTCTTTGGGTCCTGGCTCCTTCGCTTTGGGAGCTGTTGCTGGATATTGAGCATGTTGGCCGGAGAGTGCTTCTCGGGCCGCGAACTGCAACCTTGCTGGTATCTCCCAGGTTCTCAGCCTAAAGAAAGCCCCCAGACCCAAATGGAGAGGGGCTGCTTGGGGGCCCCCTGGGGGCCCTTCAGGCCAGCTAGGTCTTTGGGTCCTGGCTCCTTCGCTTTGGGAGCTGTTGCTGCAGTTGGGCATGTTGGCCGGAGAGTGCTTCTCCGGCCGCGAACTGCAACCTTGCAGGAATCTCCCAGGTTCCCGGCCCAACGAAAGCCCCCAGACCCAAATGGAGAGGGGCTGCTTGGGGGCCCCCTGGGGGCCCTTCAGGCCAGCTAGGTCTTTGGGTCCTGGCTCCTTCGCTTTGGGAGCTGTTGCTGCAGTTGGGCATGTTGGCCGGAGAGTGCTTCTCGGGCCGCGAACTGCAACCTTGCAGGATTCTCCCAGGTTCCCCGCCCAACGAAAGCCCCCAGACCCAAATTGAGAGGGGCTGCTTGGGGACCCCCGGGGGCCCTTCAGGCCAGCTAGGTCTTTGGGTCCTGGCTCCTTCGGTTTGGGAGCTGTTGCTGCAGTTGGGCATGTTGGCCGGAGAGTGCTTCTCGGTCCGCGAACTGCAACCTTGCAGGATTCTCCCAGGTTCCCGGCCCAACGAAAGCCCCCAGACCCAAATGGAGATGGGCTGCTTGGGGGCCCCCTGGGGGCCCTTCAGGCCAGCTAGGTCTTTGGGTCCTGGCTCCTTCGGTTTGGGAGCTGTTGCTGCAGTTGGGCATGTTGGCCGGAGAGTGCTTCTCGGGCCGCGAACTGCAACCTTGCAGGAATCTCCCAGGTTCCCCGCCCAACGAAAGCCCCCAGACCCAAATTGAGAGGGGCTGCTTGGGTGCCCCCTGGGGGCCCTTCATGCCAGCTAGGTCTTTGGGTCCTGGCTCCTTCGGTTTAGGAGCTGTTGCTGCAGTTGTGCATGTTGGCCGGAGAGTGCTTCTCGGGCCGCGAACTGTAACTTGCAGGTACCTCTCAGGTATACATGCCCAACGAAAGCCCCCAGACCCAAATGGAGAGGGGCTGCTTGGTGGCCTTCTGGGGGCCCTTCAGGCCAGCTAGGTCTTTGGGTCCTGGCTCCTTCGCTTTGTGAGCTGTTGCTGGATATTGGGCATGTTGGCCGGAGAGTGCTTCTCGGGCTGCGAACTGCAACCTTGCTGGTATATCCCAGGTTCTCAGCCTAAAGAAAGCCCCCAAACCCAAATGGAGAGGGGCTGCTTGGGCGCCCCCTGGGGGCCCTTCAGGCCAGCTAGGTCTTTGGGTCCTGGCTCCTTCGCTTTGGGAGCTGTTGCTGCAGTTGGGCATGTTGGCCGGAGAGTGCTTCTCGGGCCACGAACTGCAACCTTGCAGGAATCTCCCAGGTTCCCGGCCCAACGAAAGCCCCCAGACCCAAATGGAGAGGGGCTGCTTAGGGGCCCCCTGGGGGCCCTTCAGGCCAGCTAGGTCTTTGGGTCCTGGCTCCTTCGCTTTGGGAGCTGTTGCTGCAGTTGGGCATGTTGGCCGGAGAGTGCTTCTCGGGCCGCGAACTGCAACCTTGCAGGTACCTCCCAGGTTCCCGGCCCAACGAAAACCCCCAGACCCAAATGGAGAGGGGCTGCTTGGGGGCCCCCTGGGGGCCCTTCAGGCCAGCTAGGTCTTTGGGTCCTGGCTCCTTCGCTTTGGGAGCTGTTGCTGCAGTTGGGCATGTTGGCCGGAGAGTGCTTCTCGGGCTGCGAAATGTAACTTCCAGGTACCTCTCAGGTATACATGCCCAACGAAAGCCCCCAGACCCAAATGGAGAGGGGCTGCTTGGTGGCCTTCTGGGGGCCCTTCAGGCCAGCTAGGTCTTTGGGTCCTGGCTCCTTCGCTTTGGGAGCTGTTGCTGGATATTGGACATGTTGGCCGGAGAGTGCTTCTCGGGCTGCGAACTGCAACCTTGCTGGTATCTCCCAGGTTCTCAGCCTAAAGAAAGCCCCCAGACCCAAATGGAGAGGGGCTGCTTGGGGGCCCCCTGGGGGCCCTTCAGGCCAGCTAGGTCTTTGGGTCCTGGCTCCTTCGGTTTGGGAGCTGTTGCTGCAGTTGGGCATGTTGGCCGGAGAGTGCTTCTCCGGCCGCGAACTGCAACCTTGCAGGATTCTCCCAGGTTCCCGGCCCAACGAAAGCCCCCAGACCCAAATTGAGAGGGGCTGCTTGGGGGCCCCCTGGGGGCCCTTCAGGCCAGCTAGGTCTTTGGGTCCTGGCTCCTTCGCTTTGGGAGCTGTTGCTGCAGTTGGGCATGTTGGCCGGAGAGTGCTTCTCGGGCCGCGAACTGCAACCTTGCATGAATCTCCCAGGTTCCCCGCCCAACGAAAGCCCCCAGACCCAAATGGAGAGGGGCTGCTTGGGGGCCCCCTGGGGGCACTTCAGGCCAGCTAGGTCTTTGGGTCCTGGCTCCTTCGGTTTGGGAGCTGTTGCTGCAGTTGGGCATGTTGTCCGGAGAGTGCTTCTCGGGCCGCGAACTGCAACCTTGCAGGATTCTCCCAGGTTCCCGGCCCAACGAAAGCCCCCAGACCCAAATGGAGAGGGGCTGCTTGGGGGCCCCCTGGGGGCCCTTCAGGCCAGCTAGGTCTTTGGGTCCTGGCTCCTTCGGTTTGGGAGCTGTTGCTGCAGTTGGGCATGTTGGCCGGAGAGTGCTTCTCGGGACGCGAACTGCAACCTTGAAGGAATCTCCCAGGTTCCATGCCCAACGAAAGCCCCCAGACCCAAATGGAGAGGGGCTGCTTGGGGGCCCCCTGGGGGCCCTTCAGGCCAGCTAGGTCTTTGGGTCCTGGCTCCTTCGCTTTGGGAGCTGTTGCTGCAGTTGGGCATGTTGGCCGGAGAGTGCTTCTCGGGCCGCGAACTGCAACCTTGCAGGAATCTCCCAGGTTCCCGGCCCAACGAAAGCCCCCAGACCCAAATGGAGAGGGGCTGCTTGGGGGCCCCCTGGGGGCCCTTCAGGCCAGCTAGGTCTTTGGGTCCTGGCTCCTTCGGTTTGGGAGCTGTTGCTGCAGTTGGGCATGTTGGCCGGAGAGTGCTTCTCCGGCCGCGAACTGCAACCTTGCAGGATTCTCCCAGGTTCCCGGCCCAACGAAAACCCCCAGACCTAAATGGAGAGGGGCTGCTTAGGGGCCCCCTGGGGGCCCTTCAGGCCAGCTAGGTCTTTGGGTCCTGGCTCCTTCGCTTTGGGAGCTGTTGCTGCAGTTGGGCATGTTGGCCGGAGAGTGCTTCTCGGGCCGCGAAATGTAACTTCCAGGTACCTCTCAGGTATACATGCCCAACGAAAGCCCCCAGACCCAAATGGAGAGGGGCTGCTTGGTGGCCTTCTGGGGGCCCTTCAGGCCAGCTAGGTCTTTGGGTCCTGGCTCCTTCGCTTTGGGAGCTGTTGCTGGATATTGGACATGTTGGCCGGAGAGTGCTTCTCGGGCTGCGAACTGCAACCTTGCTGGTATCTCCCAGGTTCTCAGCCTAAAGAAAGCCCCCAGACCCAAATGGAGAGGGGCTGCTTGGGGGCCCCCTGGGGGCCCTTCAGGCCAGCTAGGTCTTTGGGTCCTGGCTCCTTCGGTTTGGGAGCTGTTGCTGCAGTTGGGCATGTTGGCCGGAGAGTGCTTCTCCGGCCGCGAACTGCAACCTTGCAGGATTCTCCCAGGTTCCATGCCCAACGAAAGCCCCCAGACCCAAATTGAGAGGGGCTGCTTGGGGGCCCCCTGGGGGCCCTTCAGGCCAGCTAGGTCTTTGGGTCCTGGCTCCTTCGGTTTGGGAGCTGTTGCTGCAGTTGTGCATGTTGGCCGGAGAGTGCTTCTCGGGCCGTGAACTGCAACCTTGCATGAATCTCCCAGGTTCCCGGCCCAACGAAAGCCCCCAGACCCAAATTGAGAGGGGCTGCTTGGGGCCCACCTGGGGGCCCTTCAGGCCAGCTAGGTCTTTGGGTCCTGGCTCCTTCGCTTTGGGAGCTGTTGCTGGATATTGAGCATGTTGGCCGGAGAGTGCTTCTCGGGCCGCGAACTGCAACCTTGCTGGTATCTCCCAGGTTCTCAGCCTAAAGAAAGCCCCCAGACCCAAATGGAGAGGGGCTGCTTGGGGGCCCCCTGGGGGCCCTTCAGGCCAGCTAGGTCTTTGGGTCCTGGCTCCTTCGGTTTGGGAGCTGTTGCTGCAGTTGGGCATGTTGGCCGGAGAGTGCTTCTCCGGCCGCGAACTGCAACCTTGCAGGAATCTCCCAGGTTCCCGGCCCAACGAAAGCCCCCAGACCCAAATGGAGAGGGGCTGCTTGGGGGCCCCCTGGGGGCCCTTCAGGCCAGCTAGGTCTTTGGGTCCTGGCTCCTTCGCTTTGGGAGCTGTTGCTGCAGTTGGGCATGTTGGCCGGAGAGTGCTTCTCGGGCCGCGAACTGCAACCTTGCAGGATTCTCCCAGGTTCCCCGCCCAACGAAAGCCCCCAGACCCAAATTGAGAGGGGCTGCTTGGGGACCCCCGGGGGCCCTTCAGGCCAGCTAGGTCTTTGGGTCCTGGCTCCTTCGGTTTGGGAGCTGTTGCTGCAGTTGGGCATGTTGGCCGGAGAGTGCTTCTCGGTCCGCGAACTGCAACCTTGCAGGATTCTCCCAGGTTCCCGGCCCAACGAAAGCCCCCAGACCCAAATGGAGATGGGCTGCTTGGGGGCCCCCTGGGGGCCCTTCAGGCCAGCTAGGTCTTTGGGTCCTGGCTCCTTCGGTTTGGGAGCTGTTGCTGCAGTTGGGCATGTTGGCCGGAGAGTGCTTCTCGGGCCGCGAACTGCAACATTGCAGGAATCTCCCAGGTTCCCCGCCCAACGAAAGCCCCCAGACCCAAATTGAGAGGGGCTGCTTGGGTGCCCCCTGGGGGCCCTTCATGCCAGCTAGGTCTTTGGGTCCTGGCTCCTTCGGTTTAGGAGCTGTTGCTGCAGTTGGGCATGTTGGCCGGAGAGTGCTTCTCGGGCCGCGAACTGTAACTTGCAGGTACCTCTCAGGTATACATGCCCAACGAAAGCCCCCAGACCCAAATGGAGAGGGGCTGCTTGGTGGCCTTCTGGGGGCCCTTCAGGCCAGCTAGGTCTTTGGGTCCTGGCTCCTTCGCTTTGGGAGCTGTTGCTGGATATTGGGCATGTTGGCCGGAGAGTGCTTCTCGGGCTGCGAACTGCAACCTTGCTGGTATATCCCAGGTTCTCAGCCTAAAGAAAGCCCCCAAACCCAAATGGAGAGGGGCTGCTTGGGGGCCCCCTGGGGGCCCTTCAGGCCAGCTAGGTCTTTGGGTCCTGGCTCCTTCGCTTTGGGAGCTGTTGCTGCAGTTGGGCATGTTGGCCGGAGAGTGCTTCTCCGGCCGCGAACTGCAACCTTGCAGGATTCTCCCAGGTTCCCGGCCCAACGAAAACCCCCAGACCTAAATGGAGAGGGGCTGCTTAGGGGCCCCCTGGGGGCCCTTCAGGCCAGCTAGGTCTTTGGGTCCTGGCTCCTTCGCTTTGGGAGCTGTTGCTGCAGTTGGGCATGTTGGCCGGAGAGTGCTTCTCGGGCCGCGAAATGTAACTTCCAGGTACCTCTCAGGTATACATGCCCAACGAAAGCCCCCAGACCCAAATGGAGAGGGGCTGCTTGGTGGCCTTCTGGGGGCCCTTCAGGCCAGCTAGGTCTTTGGGTCCTGGCTCCTTCGGTTTGGGAGCTGTTGCTGCAGTTGGGCATGTTGGCCGGAGAGTGCTTCTCGGGCCGCGAACTGCAACCTTGCAGGATTCTCCCAGGTTCCCGGCCCAACGAAAGCCCCCAGACCCAAATGGAGAGGGGCTGCTTGGGGGCCCCCTGGGGGCCCTTCAGGCCAGCTAGGTCTTTGGGTCCTGGCTCCTTCGGTTTGGGAGCTGTTGCTGCAGTTGGGCATGTTGGGCGGAGAGTGCTTCTCGGGCCGCGAACTGTAACTTGCAGGTACCTCTCAGGTATACATGCCCAACGAAAGCCCCCAGCCCCAAATGGAGAGGGGCTGCTTGGGGGCCCCCTGGGGGCCCTTCAGGCCAGCTAGGTCTTTGGGTCCTGGCTCCTTCGCTTTGGGAGCTGTAGCTGCAGTTGTGCATGTTGGCCGGAGAGTGCTTCTCGGGCCGCGAACTGCAACCTTGCAGGAATCTCCCAGGTTCCCGGCCCAACGAAAGCCCCCAGACCCAAATTGAGAGGGGCTGCTTGGGGGCCCCCTGGGGGCCCTTCAGGCCAGCTAGGTCTTTGGGTCCTGGCTCCTTCGGTTTGGGAGCTGTTGCTGCAGTTGTGCATGTTGGCCGGAGAGTGCTTCTCGGGCCGTGAACTGCAACCTTGCATGAATCTCCCAGGTTCCCGGCCCAACGAAAGCCCCCAGACCCAAATTGAGAGGGGCTGCTTGGGGCCCACCTGGGGGCCCTTCAGGCCAGCTAGGTCTTTGGGTCCTGGCTCCTTCGCTTTGGGAGCTGTTGCTGGATATTGAGCATGTTGGCCGGAGAGTGCTTCTCGGGCCGCGAACTGCAACCTTGCTGGTATCTCCCAGGTTCTCAGCCTAAAGAAAGCCCCCAGACCCAAATGGAGAGGGGCTGCTTGGGGGCCCCCTGGGGGCCCTTCAGGCCAGCTAGGTCTTTGGGTCCTGGCTCCTTCGGTTTGGGAGCTGTTGCTGCAGTTGGGCATGTTGGCCGGAGAGTGCTTCTCCGGCCGCGAACTGCAACCTTGCAGGAATCTCCCAGGTTCCCGGCCCAACGAAAGCCCCCAGACCCAAATGGAGAGGGGCTGCTTGGGGGCCCCCTGGGGGCCCTTCAGGCCAGCTAGGTCTTTGGGTCCTGGCTCCTTCGCTTTGGGAGCTGTTGCTGCAGTTGGGCATGTTGGCCGGAGAGTGCTTCTCGGGCCGCGAACTGCAACCTTGCAGGATTCTCCCAGGTTCCCCGCCCAACGAAAGCCCCCAGACCCAAATTGAGAGGGGCTGCTTGGGGACCCCCGGGGGCCCTTCAGGCCAGCTAGGTCTTTGGGTCCTGGCTCCTTCGGTTTGGGAGCTGTTGCTGCAGTTGGGCATGTTGGCCGGAGAGTGCTTCTCGGTCCGCGAACTGCAACCTTGCAGGATTCTCCCAGGTTCCCGGCCCAACGAAAGCCCCCAGACCCAAATGGAGATGGGCTGCTTGGGGGCCCCCTGGGGGCCCTTCAGGCCAGCTAGGTCTTTGGGTCCTGGCTCCTTCGGTTTGGGAGCTGTTGCTGCAGTTGGGCATGTTGGCCGGAGAGTGCTTCTCGGGCCGCGAACTGCAACCTTGCAGGAATCTCCCAGGTTCCCCGCCCAACGAAAGCCCCCAGACCCAAATTGAGAGGGGCTGCTTGGGTGCCCCCTGGGGGCCCTTCATGCCAGCTAGGTCTTTGGGTCCTGGCTCCTTCGGTTTAGGAGCTGTTGCTGCAGTTGGGCATGTTGGCCGGAGAGTGCTTCTCGGGCCGCGAACTGTAACTTGCAGGTACCTCTCAGGTATACATGCCCAACGAAAGCCCCCAGACCCAAATGGAGAGGGGCTGCTTGGTGGCCTTCTGGGGGCCCTTCAGGCCAGCTAGGTCTTTGGGTCCTGGCTCCTTCGCTTTGGGAGCTGTTGCTGGATATTGGGCATGTTGGCCGGAGAGTGCTTCTCGGGCTGCGAACTGCAACCTTGCTGGTATATCCCAGGTTCTCAGCCTAAAGAAAGCCCCCAAACCCAAATGGAGAGGGGCTGCTTGGGGGCCCCCTGGGGGCCCTTCAGGCCAGCTAGGTCTTTGGGTCCTGGCTCCTTCGGTTTGGGAGCTGTTGCTGCAGTTGGGCATGTTGGCCGGAGAGTGCTTCTCCGGCCGCGAACTGCAACCTTGCAGGATTCTCCCAGGTTCCATGCCCAACGAAAGCCCCCAGACCCAAATTGAGAGGGGCTGCTTGGGGGCCCCCTGGGGGCCCTTCAGGCCAGCTAGGTCTTTGGGTCCTGGCTCCTTCGGTTTGGGAGCTGTTGCTGCAGTTGTGCATGTTGGCCGGAGAGTGCTTCTCGGGCCGTGAACTGCAACCTTGCATGAATCTCCCAGGTTCCCGGCCCAACGAAAGCCCCCAGACCCAAATTGAGAGGGGCTGCTTGGGGCCCACCTGGGGGCCCTTCAGGCCAGCTAGGTCTTTGGGTCCTGGCTCCTTCGCTTTGGGAGCTGTTGCTGGATATTGAGCATGTTGGCCGGAGAGTGCTTCTCGGGCCGCGAACTGCAACCTTGCTGGTATCTCCCAGGTTCTCAGCCTAAAGAAAGCCCCCAGACCCAAATGGAGAGGGGCTGCTTGGGGGCCCCCTGGGGGCCCTTCAGGCCAGCTAGGTCTTTGGGTCCTGGCTCCTTCGCTTTGGGAGCTGTTGCTGCAGTTGGGCATGTTGGCCGGAGAGTGCTTCTCCGGCCGCGAACTGCAACCTTGCAGGAATCTCCCAGGTTCCCGGCCCAACGAAAGCCCCCAGACCCAAATGGAGAGGGGCTGCTTGGGGGCCCCCTGGGGGCCCTTCAGGCCAGCTAGGTCTTTGGGTCCTGGCTCCTTCGCTTTGGGAGCTGTTGCTGCAGTTGGGCATGTTGGCCGGAGAGTGCTTCTCGGGCCGCGAACTGCAACCTTGCAGGATTCTCCCAGGTTCCCCGCCCAACGAAAGCCCCCAGACCCAAATTGAGAGGGGCTGCTTGGGGACCCCCGGGGGCCCTTCAGGCCAGCTAGGTCTTTGGGTCCTGGCTCCTTCGGTTTGGGAGCTGTTGCTGCAGTTGGGCATGTTGGCCGGAGAGTGCTTCTCGGTCCGCGAACTGCAACCTTGCAGGATTCTCCCAGGTTCCCGGCCCAACGAAAGCCCCCAGACCCAAATGGAGATGGGCTGCTTGGGGGCCCCCTGGGGGCCCTTCAGGCCAGCTAGGTCTTTGGGTCCTGGCTCCTTCGGTTTGGGAGCTGTTGCTGCAGTTGGGCATGTTGGCCGGAGAGTGCTTCTCGGGCCGCGAACTGCAACCTTGCAGGAATCTCCCAGGTTCCCCGCCCAACGAAAGCCCCCAGACCCAAATTGAGAGGGGCTGCTTGGGTGCCCCCTGGGGGCCCTTCATGCCAGCTAGGTCTTTGGGTCCTGGCTCCTTCGGTTTAGGAGCTGTTGCTGCAGTTGTGCATGTTGGCCGGAGAGTGCTTCTCGGGCCGCGAACTGTAACTTGCAGGTACCTCTCAGGTATACATGCCCAACGAAAGCCCCCAGACCCAAATGGAGAGGGGCTGCTTGGTGGCCTTCTGGGGGCCCTTCAGGCCAGCTAGGTCTTTGGGTCCTGGCTCCTTCGCTTTGTGAGCTGTTGCTGGATATTGGGCATGTTGGCCGGAGAGTGCTTCTCGGGCTGCGAACTGCAACCTTGCTGGTATATCCCAGGTTCTCAGCCTAAAGAAAGCCCCCAAACCCAAATGGAGAGGGGCTGCTTGGGCGCCCCCTGGGGGCCCTTCAGGCCAGCTAGGTCTTTGGGTCCTGGCTCCTTCGCTTTGGGAGCTGTTGCTGCAGTTGGGCATGTTGGCCGGAGAGTGCTTCTCGGGCCACGAACTGCAACCTTGCAGGAATCTCCCAGGTTCCCGGCCCAACGAAAGCCCCCAGACCCAAATGGAGAGGGGCTGCTTAGGGGCCCCCTGGGGGCCCTTCAGGCCAGCTAGGTCTTTGGGTCCTGGCTCCTTCGCTTTGGGAGCTGTTGCTGCAGTTGGGCATGTTGGCCGGAGAGTGCTTCTCGGGCCGCGAACTGCAACCTTGCAGGTACCTCCCAGGTTCCCGGCCCAACGAAAACCCCCAGACCCAAATGGAGAGGGGCTGCTTGGGGGCCCCCTGGGGGCCCTTCAGGCCAGCTAGGTCTTTGGGTCCTGGCTCCTTCGCTTTGGGAGCTGTTGCTGCAGTTGGGCATGTTGGCCGGAGAGTGCTTCTCGGGCTGCGAAATGTAACTTCCAGGTACCTCTCAGGTATACATGCCCAACGAAAGCCCCCAGACCCAAATGGAGAGGGGCTGCTTGGTGGCCTTCTGGGGGCCCTTCAGGCCAGCTAGGTCTTTGGGTCCTGGCTCCTTCGCTTTGGGAGCTGTTGCTGGATATTGGACATGTTGGCCGGAGAGTGCTTCTCGGGCTGCGAACTGCAACCTTGCTGGTATCTCCCAGGTTCTCAGCCTAAAGAAAGCCCCCAGACCCAAATGGAGAGGGGCTGCTTGGGGGCCCCCTGGGGGCCCTTCAGGCCAGCTAGGTCTTTGGGTCCTGGCTCCTTCGGTTTGGGAGCTGTTGCTGCAGTTGGGCATGTTGGCCGGAGAGTGCTTCTCCGGCCGCGAACTGCAACCTTGCAGGATTCTCCCAGGTTCCCGGCCCAACGAAAGCCCCCAGACCCAAATTGAGAGGGGCTGCTTGGGGGCCCCCTGGGGGCCCTTCAGGCCAGCTAGGTCTTTGGGTCCTGGCTCCTTCGCTTTGGGAGCTGTTGCTGCAGTTGGGCATGTTGGCCGGAGAGTGCTTCTCGGGCCGCGAACTGCAACCTTGCATGAATCTCCCAGGTTCCCCGCCCAACGAAAGCCCCCAGACCCAAATGGAGAGGGGCTGCTTGGGGGCCCCCTGGGGGCACTTCAGGCCAGCTAGGTCTTTGGGTCCTGGCTCCTTCGGTTTGGGAGCTGTTGCTGCAGTTGGGCATGTTGTCCGGAGAGTGCTTCTCGGGCCGCGAACTGCAACCTTGCAGGATTCTCCCAGGTTCCCGGCCCAACGAAAGCCCCCAGACCCAAATGGAGAGGGGCTGCTTGGGGGCCCCCTGGGGGCCCTTCAGGCCAGCTAGGTCTTTGGGTCCTGGCTCCTTCGGTTTGGGAGCTGTTGCTGCAGTTGGGCATGTTGGCCGGAGAGTGCTTCTCGGGACGCGAACTGCAACCTTGAAGGAATCTCCCAGGTTCCATGCCCAACGAAAGCCCCCAGACCCAAATGGAGAGGGGCTGCTTGGGGGCCCCCTGGGGGCCCTTCAGGCCAGCTAGGTCTTTGGGTCCTGGCTCCTTCGCTTTGGGAGCTGTTGCTGCAGTTGGGCATGTTGGCCGGAGAGTGCTTCTCGGGCCGCGAACTGCAACCTTGCAGGAATCTCCCAGGTTCCCGGCCCAACGAAAGCCCCCAGACCCAAATGGAGAGGGGCTGCTTGGGGGCCCCCTGGGGGCCCTTCAGGCCAGCTAGGTCTTTGGGTCCTGGCTCCTTCGCTTTGGGAGCTGTTGCTGCAGTTGGGCATGTTGGCCGGAGAGTGCTTCTCGGGCCGCGAACTGCAACCTTGCAGGAATCTCCCAGGTTCCCGGCCCAACGAAAGCCCCCAGACCCAAATGGAGAGGGGCTGCTTGGGGGCCCCCTGGGGGCCCTTCAGGCCACCTAGCTCTTTGGGTCCTGGCTCCTTCGCTTTGGGAGCTGTTGCTGCAGTTGAGCATGTTGGCCGGAGAGTGCTTCTCGGGCCGCGAACTGTAATCTTGCAGGTACATCTCAGGTATCCATGCCCAACGAAAACCCCAGACCCAAATGGAGAGGGGCTGCTTGGGGGCCCCCTGGGGGCCCTTCAGGCCAGCTAGGTCTTTGGGTCCTGGCTCCTTCGCTTTGGGAGCTGTTGCTGGATATTGGGCATGTTGGCCGGAGAGTGCTTCTCGGGCCGTGAACTGCAACCTTGCAGGTACCTCTCAGTTATCCATGCCCAACGAAAGCCCCCAGACCCAAATGGAGATGGGCTGCTTGGGGGCCCCCTGGGGGCCCTTCAGGCCAGCTAGGTCTTTGGGTCCTGGCTCCTTCGCTTTGGGAGCTGTTGCTGCAGTTGGGCATGTTGGCCGGAGAGTGCTTCTCGGGCCGCGAACTGCAACCTTGCAGGTACCTCCCAGGTTCCCGGCCCAACGAAAGCCCCCAGACCCAAATTGAGAGGGGCTGCTTGGGGACCCCCTGGGGGCCCTTCAGGCCAGCTAGGTCTTTGGGTCCTGGCTCCTTCGGTTTGGGAGCTGTTGCTGCAGTTGGGCATGTTGGCCGGAGAGTGCTTCTCGGGCCGCGAACTGCAACCTTGAAGGAATCACCCAGGTTCCATGCCCAACGAAAGCCCCCAGACCCAAATGGAGAGGGGCTGCTTGGGGGCCCCCTGGGGGCCCTTCAGGCCAGCTAGGTCTTTGGGTCCTGGCTCCTTCGCTTTGGGAGCTGTTGCTGCAGTTGGGCATGTTGGCCGGAGAGTGCTTCTCGGGCCGCGAACTGCAACCTTGCAGGAATCTCCCAGGTTCCCGGCCCAACGAAAGCCCCCAGACCCAAATGGAGAGGGGCTGCTTGGGGGCCCCCTGGGGGCCCTTCAGGCCAGCTAGGTCTTTGGGTCCTTGCTCCTTCGCTTTGGGAGCTGTTGCTGCAGTTGGGCATGTTGGCCGGAGAGTGCTTCTCGGGCCGCGAACTGCAACCTTGCAGGATTCTCCCAGGTTCCCGGCCCAACGAAAGCCCCCAGACCCAAATGGAGAGGGGCTGCTTGGGGGCCCCCTGGGGGCCCTTCAGGCCAGCTAGGTCTTTGGGTCCTGGCTCCTTCGCTTTGGGAGCTGTTGCTGCAGTTGTGCATGTTGGCCGGAGAGTGCTTCTCGGGCCGCGAACTGTAATCTTGCAGGTACATCTCAGGTATCCATGCCCAACGAAAACCCCAGACCCAAATGGAGAGGGGCTGCTTGGGGGCCCCCTGGGGGCCCTTCAGGCCAGCTAGGTCTTTGGGTCCTGGCTCCTTCGCTTTGGGAGCTGTTGCTGGATATTGGGCATGTTGGCCGGAGAGTGCTTCTCGGGCCGTGAACTGCAACCTTGCAGGTACCTCTCAGTTATCCATGCCCAACGAAAGCCCCCAGACCCAAATGGAGATGGGCTGCTTGGGGGCCCCCTGGGGGCCCTTCAGGCCAGCTAGGTCTTTGGGTCCTGGCTCCTTCGCTTTGGGAGCTGTTGCTGCAGTTGGGCATGTTGGCCGGAGAGTGCTTCTCGGGCCGCGAACTGCAACCTTGCAGGTACCTCCCAGGTTCCCGGCCCAACGAAAGCCCCCAGACCCAAATGGAGAGGGGCTGCTTGGGGACCCCCTGGGGGCCCTTCAGGCCAGCTAGGTCTTTGGGTCCTGGCTCCTTCGCTTTGGGAGCTGTTGCTGCAGTTGGGCATGTTGGCCGGAGAGTGCTTCTCGGGCCGCGAACTGCAACCTTGCAGGTACCTCCCAGGTTCCCGGCCCAATGAAAACCCCCAGACCCAAATGGAGAGGGGCTGCTTGGGGGCCCCCTGGGGGCCCTTCAGGCCAGCTAGGTCTTTGGGTCCTGGCTCCTTCGCTTTGGGAGCTGTTGCTGCAGTTGTGCATGTTGGCCGGAGAGTGCTTCTCGGGCTGCGAAATGTAACTTCCAGGTACCTCTCAGGTATACATGCCCAACGAAAGCCCCCAGACCCAAATGGAGAGGGGCTGCTTGGTGGCCTTCTGGGGGCCCTTCAGGCCAGCTAGGTCTTTGGGTCCTGGCTCCTTCGGTTTGGGAGCTGTTGCTGGATATTGGACATGTTGGCCGGAGAGTGCTTCTCGGGCTGCGAACTGCAACCTTGCAGGAATCTCCCAGGTTCTCAGCCTAAAGAAAGCCCCCAGACCCAAATGGAGAGGGGCTGCTTGGGGGCCCCCTGGGGGCCCTTCAGGCCAGCTAGGTCTTTGGGTCCTGGCTCCTTCGGTTTGGGAGCTGTTGCTGCAGTTGGGCATGTTGGCCGGAGAGTGCTTCTCCGGCCGCGAACTGCAACCTTGCAGGATTCTCCCAGGTTCCCGGCCCAACGAAAGCCCCCAGACCCAAATTGAGAGGGGCTGCTTGGGGGCCCCCTGGGGGCCCTTCAGGCCAGCTAGGTCTTTGGGTCCTGGCTCCTTCGCTTTGGGAGCTGTTGCTGCAGTTGGGCATGTTGGCCGGAGAGTGCTTCTCGGGCCGCGAACTGCAACCTTGCATGAATCTCCCAGGTTCCCCGCCCAACGAAAGCCCCCAGACCCAAATGGAGAGGGGCTGCTTGGGGGCCCCCTGGGGGCACTTCAGGCCAGCTAGGTCTTTGGGTCCTGGCTCCTTCGGTTTGGGAGCTGTTGCTGCAGTTGGGCATGTTGGCCGGAGAGTGCTTCTCGGGCCGCGAACTGCAACCTTGCAGGATTCTCCCAGGTTCCCGGCCCAACGAAAGCCCCCAGACCCAAATGGAGAGGGGCTGCTTGGGGGCCCCCTGGGGGCCCTTCAGGCCAGCTAGGTCTTTGGGTCCTGGCTCCTTCGGTTTGGGAGCTGTTGCTGCAGTTGGGCATGTTGGCCGGAGAGTGCTTCTCGGGACGCGAACTGCAACCTTGAAGGAATCTCCCAGGTTCCATGCCCAACGAAAGCCCCCAGACCCAAATGGAGAGGGGCTGCTTGGGGGCCCCCTGGGGGCCCTTCAGGCCAGCTAGGTCTTTGGGTCCTGGCTCCTTCGCTTTGGGAGCTGTTGCTGCAGTTGGGCATGTTGGCCGGAGAGTGCTTCTCGGGCCGCGAACTGCAACCTTGCAGGAATCTCCCAGGTTCCCGGCCCAACGAAAGCCCCCAGACCCAAATGGAGAGGGGCTGCTTGGGGGCCCCCTGGGGGCCCTTCAGGCCAGCTAGGTCTTTGTGTCCTGGCTCCTTCGCTTTGGGAGCTGTTGCTGCAGTTGGGCATGTTGGCCGGAGAGTGCTTCTCGGGCCGCGAACTGCAACCTTGCAGGAATCTCCCAGGTTCCCGGCCCAACGAAAGCCCCCAGACCCAAATGGAGAGGGGCTGCTTGGGGGCCCCCTGGGGGCCCTTCAGGCCACCTAGCTCTTTGGGTCCTGGCTCCTTCGCTTTGGGAGCTGTTGCTGCAGTTGAGCATGTTGGCCGGAGAGTGCTTCTCGGGCCGCGAACTGTAATCTTGCAGGTACATCTCAGGTATCCATGCCCAACGAAAACCCCAGACCCAAATGGAGAGGGGCTGCTTGGGGGCCCCCTGGGGGCCCTTCAGGCCAGCTAGGTCTTTGGGTCCTGGCTCCTTCGCTTTGGGAGCTGTTGCTGGATATTGGGCATGTTGGCCGGAGAGTGCTTCTCGGGCCGTGAACTGCAACCTTGCAGGTACCTCTCAGTTATCCATGCCCAACGAAAGCCCCCAGACCCAAATGGAGATGGGCTGCTTGGGGGCCCCCTGGGGGCCTTTCAGGCCAGCTAGGTCTTTGGGTCCTGGCTCCTTCGCTTTGGGAGCTGTTGCTGCAGTTGGGCATGTTGGCCGGAGAGTGCTTCTCGGGCCGCGAACTGCAACCTTGCAGGTACCTCCCAGGTTCCCGGCCCAACGAAAGCCCCCAGACCCAAATTGAGAGGGGCTGCTTGGGGACCCCCTGGGGGCCCTTCAGGCCAGCTAGGTCTTTGGGTCCTGGCTCCTTCGGTTTGGGAGCTGTTGCTGCAGTTGGGCATGTTGGCCGGAGAGTGCTTCTCGGGCCGCGAACTGCAACCTTGAAGGAATCACCCAGGTTCCATGCCCAACGAAAGCCCCCAGACCCAAATGGAGAGGGGCTGCTTGGGGGTCCCCTGGGGGCCCTTCAGGCCAGCTAGGTCTTTGGGTCCTGGCTCCTTCGCTTTGGGAGCTGTTGCTGCAGTTGGGCATGTTGGCCGGAGAGTGCTTCTCGGGCCGCGAACTGCAACCTTGCAGGAATCTCCCAGGTTCCCGGCCCAACGAAAGCCCCCAGACCCAAATGGAGAGGGGCTGCTTGGGGGCCCCCTGGGGGCCCTTCAGGCCAGCTAGGTCTTTGGGTCCTTGCTCCTTCGCTTTGGGAGCTGTTGCTGCAGTTGGGCATGTTGGCCGGAGAGTGCTTCTCGGGCCGCGAACTGCAACCTTGCAGGATTCTCCCAGGTTCCCGGCCCAACGAAAGCCCCCAGACCCAAATGGAGAGGGGCTGCTTGGGGGCCCCCTGGGGGCCCTTCAGGCCAGCTAGGTCTTTGGGTCCTGGCTCCTTCGCTTTGGGAGCTGTTGCTGCAGTTGTGCATGTTGGCCGGAGAGTGCTTCTCGGGCCGCGAACTGTAATCTTGCAGGTACATCTCAGGTATCCATGCCCAACGAAAACCCCAGACCCAAATGGAGAGGGGCTGCTTGGGGGCCCCCTGGGGGCCCTTCAGGCCAGCTAGGTCTTTGGGTCCTGGCTCCTTCGCTTTGGGAGCTGTTGCTGGATATTGGGCATGTTGGCCGGAGAGTGCTTCTCGGGCCGTGAACTGCAACCTTGCAGGTACCTCTCAGTTATCCATGCCCAACGAAAGCCCCCAGACCCAAATGGAGATGGGCTGCTTGGGGGCCCCCTGGGGGCCCTTCAGGCCAGCTAGGTCTTTGGGTCCTGGCTCCTTCGCTTTGGGAGCTGTTGCTGCAGTTGGGCATGTTGGCCGGAGAGTGCTTCTCGGGCCGCGAACTGCAACCTTGCAGGTACCTCCCAGGTTCCCGGCCCAACGAAAGCCCCCAGACCCAAATGGAGAGGGGCTGCTTGGGGACCCCCTGGGGGCCCTTCAGGCCAGCTAGGTCTTTGGGTCCTGGCTCCTTCGGTTTGGGAGCTGTTGCTGCAGTTGGGCATGTTGGCCGGAGAGTGCTTCTCGGGCCGCGAACTGCAACCTTGAAGGAATCACCCAGGTTCCATGCCCAACGAAAGCCCCCAGACCCAAATGGAGAGGGGCTGCTTGGGGGCCCCCTGGGGGCCCTTCAGGCCAGCTAGGTCTTTGGGTCCTGGCTCCTTCGCTTTGGGAGCTGTTGCTGCAGTTGGGCATGTTGGCCGGAGAGTGCTTCTCGGGCCGCGAACTGCAACCTTGCAGGAATCTCCCAGGTTCCCGGCCCAACGAAAGCCCCCAGACCCAAATGGAGAGGGGCTGCTTGGGGGCCCCCTGGGGGCCCTTCAGGCCAGCTAGGTCTTTGGGTCCTTGCTCCTTCGCTTTGGGAGCTGTTGCTGCAGTTGGGCATGTTGGCCGGAGAGTGCTTCTCGGGCCGCGAACTGCAACCTTGCAGGATTCTCCCAGGTTCCCGGCCCAACGAAAGCCCCCAGACCCAAATGGAGAGGGGCTGCTTGGGGGCCCCCTGGGGGCCCTTCAGGCCAGCTAGGTCTTTGGGTCCTGGCTCCTTCGCTTTGGGAGCTGTTGCTGCAGTTGTGCATGTTGGGCGGAGAGTGCTTCTCGGGCCGCGAACTGTAATCTTGCAGGTACATCTCAGGTATCCATGCCAAACGAAAGCCCCCAGACCCAAATGGAGAGGGGCTGCTTGGGGGCCCCCTGGGGGCCCTTCAGGCCAGCTAGGTCTTTGGGTCCTGGCTCCTTCGCTTTGGGAGCTGTTGCTGCAGTTGGGCATGTTGGCCGGAGAGTGCTTCTCGGGCCGCGAACTGCAACCTTGCAGGTACCTCTCAGGTATCCATGCCCAACGAAAGCCCCCAGACCCAAATGGAGATGGGCTGCTTGGGGGCCCCCTGGGGGCCCTTCAGGCCAGCTAGGTCTTTGGGTCCTGGCTCCTTCGCTTTGGGAGCTGTTGCTGGACAATGGGCATGTTGGCCGGAGAGTGCTTCTCGGGCCGCGAACTGCAACCTTGCAGGTACCTCCCAGGTTCCCGGCCCAACGAAAGCCCCCAGACCCAAATGGAGAGGGGCTGCTTGGGGCCCCCCTGGGGGCCCTTCAGGCCAGCTAGGTCTTTGGGTCCTGGCTCCTTCGCTTTGGGAGCTGTTGCTGCAGTTGGGTATGTTGGCCGGAGAGTGCTTCTCGGGCCGCGAACTGTAACTTCCAGGTACCTCTCAGGTATACATGCCCAACAAAAGCCCCCAGACCCAAATGGAGAGGGGCTGCTTGGGGGCCCCCTGGGGGCACTTCAGGCCAGCTAGGTCTTTGGGTCCTGGCTCCTTCGCTTTGGGAGCTGTTGCTGGACATTGGGCATGTTGGCCGGAGAGTGCTTCACGGGCCGCGAACTGCAACCTTGCAGGTACCTCCCAGGTTCCCGGCCCAACGAAAGCCCCCAGACCCAAATGGAGAGGGGCTGCTTGGGGGCCCCCTGGGGGCCCTTCAGGCCAGCTAGGTCTTTGGGTCCTGGCTCCTTCGGTTTGGGAGCTGTTGCTGCAGTTGGGCATGTTGGCCGGAGAGTGCTTCTCGGGCCGCGAACTGTAACTTCCAGGTACCTCTCAGGTATACATGCCCAACAAAAGCCCCCAGACCCAAATGGAGAGGGGCTGCTTGGGGGCCCCCTGGGGGCACTTCAGGCCAGCTAGGTCTTTGGGTCCTGGCTCCTTCGCTTTGGGAGCTGTTGCTGCAGTTGGGCATGTTGGCCGGAGAGTGCTTCTCGGGCCGCGAACTGCAACCTTGCAGGATTCTCCCAGGTTCCCGGCCCAACGAAAGCCCCCAGACCCAAATGGAGAGGGGCTGCTTGGGGGCCCCCTGGGGGCCCTTCAGGCCAGCTAGGTCTTTGGGTCCTGGCTCCTTCGGTTTGGGAGCTGTTGCTGCAGTTGGGCATGTTGGCCGGAGAGTGCTTCTCGGGCCGCGAACTGCAACCTTGCAGGATTCTCCCAGGTTCCCGGCCCAACGAAAGCCCCCAGACCCAAATTGAGAGGGGCTTCTTGGGGGCCCCCTGGGGGCCCTTCAGGCCAGCTAGGTCTTTGGGTCCTGGCTCCTTCGCTTTGGGAGCTGTTGCTGCAGTTGGGCATGTTGGCCGGAGAGTGCTTCTCGGGCCGCGAACTGCAACCTTGCAGGAATCTCCCAGGTTCCATGCCCAACGAAAGCCCCCAGACCCAAATGGAGATGGGCTGCTTGGGGGCCCCCTGGGGGCCCTTCAGGCCAGCTAGGTCTTTGGGTCCTGGCTCCTTCGCTTTGGGAGCTGTTGCTGCAGTTGGGCATGTTGGCCGGAGAGTGCTTCTCGGGCCGCGAACTGCAACCTTGCAGGATTCTCCCAGGTTCCCGGCCCAACGAAAGCCCCCAGACCCAAATTGAGAGGGGCTACTTGGGGGCCCCCTGGGGGCCCTTCAGGCCAGCTAGGTCTTTGGGTCCTGGCTCCTTCGCTTTGGGAGCTGTTGCTGCAGTTGGGCATGTTGGCCGGAGAGTGCTTCTCGGGCCTCGAACTGCAACCTTGCAGGAATCTCCCAGGTTCGCGGCCCAAAGAAAGCCCCCAGACCCAAATGGAGAGGGGCTGCTTGGTGGCCCCCTGGGGGCCCTTCAGGCCAGCTAGGTCTTTGGGTCCTGGCTCCTTCGCTTTGGGAGCTGTTGCTGCAGTTGTGCATGTTGGCCGGAGAGTGCTTCTCGGGCCGCGAACTGCAACCTTGCAGGAATCTCCCAGGTTCCATGCCCAACGAAAGCCACCAGACCCAAATGGAGAGGGGCTGCTTGGTGGCCCCCTGGGGGCCCTTCAGGCCAGCTAGGTCTTTGGGTCCTGGCTCCTTCGGTTTGGGAGCTGTTGCTGCAGTTGGGCATGTTGGCCGGAGAGTGCTTCTCGGGCCGCGAACTGCAACCTTGCAGGAATCTCCCAGGTTCCATGCCCAACGAAAGCCCCCAGACCCAAATGGAGAGGGGCTGCTTGGTGGCCCCCTGGGGGCCCTTCAGGCCAGCTAGGTCTTTGGGTCCTGGCTCCTTCGCTTTGGGAGCTGTTGCTGGATATTGGGCATGTTGGCCGGAGAGTGCTTCTCGGGCCGCGAACTGGGAGGTACCTGCAAGGTTGCAGTTCGAGGCCGGAGAAGCACTCTCCGGCCAACATGCCCAATATCCAGCAACAGCTCCCAAAGCGAAGGAGCCAGGACCCAAAGACCTAGCTGGCCTGAAGGGCCCCCAGGGGGCCCCCAAGCAGCCCCTCTCCATTTGGGTCTGGGGGCTTTCTTTAGGCTGAGAACCTGGGAGATACCAGCAAGGTTGCAGTTCGCAGCCCGAGAAGCACTCTCCGGCCAACATGTCCAATATCCAGCAACAGCTCCCAAAGCGAAGGAGCCAGGACCCAAAGACCTAGCTGGCCTGAAGGGCCCCCAGGGGGGCCCCAAGCAGCCCCTCTCCATTTGGGTCTGGGGGCTTTCGTTGGGCATGTATACCTGAAAGGTACCTGGAAGTTACAGTTCGCGGCCCGAGAAGCACTCTCCGGCCAACATGCCCAACTGCAGCAACAGCTCCCAAAGCGAAGGAGCCAGGACCCAAAGACCTAGCTGGCCTGAAGGGCCCCCAGGGGGCCCCTAAGCAGCCCCTCTCCATTTGGGTCTGGGGGTTTTCGTTGGGCCGGGAACCTGGGAGAATCCTGCAAGGTTGCAGTTCGCGGCCCGAGAAGCACTCTCCGGCCAACATGCCCAACTGCAGCAACAGCTCCCAAAGCGAAGGAGCCAGGACCCAAAGACCTAGCTGGCCTGAAGGGGCCCCAGGGGGCCCCCAAGCAGCCCCTCTTAATTTGGGTCTGGGGGCTTTCGTTGGGCCGGGAACCTGGGACATTCATGCAAGGTTGCAGTTCGCGGCCCCAGAAGCACTCTCCGGCCAACATGCCCAACTGCAGCAACAGCTCCCAAAGCGAAGGAGCCAGGACCCAAAGACCTAGCTGGCCTGAAGGGCCCCCAGGGGGCCCCCAAGCAGCACCTCTCCATTTGGGTCTGGGGGCTTTAGTTGGGCCGGGAACCTGGGAGAATCCTGCAAGGTTGCAGTTCGCGGCCCGAGAAGCACTCTCCGGCCAACATGCCCAACTGCAGCAACAGCTCCCAAACCGAAGGAGCCAGGACCCAAAGACCTAGCTGGCCTGAAGGGCCCCCAGGGGGCCCCCAAGCAGCCCCTCTCCATTTGGGTCTGGGGGCTTTCGTTGGGCCGGGAACCTGGGAGATTCATGCAAGGTTGCAGTTCGCGGCCCGAGAAGCACTCTCCGGCCAACATGCCCAACTGCAGCAACAGCTCCCAAAGCGAAGGAGCCAGGAACCAAAGACCTAGCTGGCCTGAAGGGCCCCCAGGGGGGCCCCAAGCAGCCCCTCTCCATTTGGGTCTGGGGGCTTTCGTTGGGCCGGGAACCTGGGAGAATCCTGCAAGGTTGCAGTTCGCGGCCCGAGAAGCACTCTCCGGCCAACATGCCCAACTGCAGCAACAGCTCCCAAAGCGAAGGAGCCAGGACCCAAAGACCTAGCTGGCCTGAAGGGCCCCCAGGGGGCCCCCAAGCAGCACCTCTCCATTTGGGTCTGGGGGCTTTCGTTGGGCGGGAACCTGGGAGGTACCTGCAAGGTTGCAGTTCGCGGCCCGAGAAGCACTCTCCGGCCAACATGCCCAACTGCAGCAACAGCTCCCAAAGCGAAGGAGCCAGGACCCAAAGACCTAGCTGGCCTGAAGGGCCCCCAGGGGGGCCCCAAGCAGCCCCTCTCAATTTGGGTCTGGGGGCTTTCGTTGGGCCGGGAACCTGGGAGGTACCTGCAAGGTTGCAGTTCGCGGCCCGAGAAGCACTATCCGGCCAACATGTCCAACTGCAGCAACAGCTCCCAAACCGAAGGAGCCAGGACCCAAAGACCTAGCTGGCCTGAAGGGCCCCCAGGGGGTCCCCAAGCAGCCCCTCTCCATTTGGGTCTGGGGGCTTTCGTTGGGCATGGAACCTGGGAGATTCCTGCAAGGTTGCAGTTCGCGGCCCGAGAAGCACTCTCCGGCCAACATGCCCAACTGCAGCAACAGCTCCCAAAGCGAAGGAGCCAGGACCCAAAGACCTAGCTGGCCTGAAGGGCCCCCAGGGGGCCACCAAGGAGCTCCTCTCCATTTGGGTCTGGGGGCTTTAGTTGAGCCGGGAACCTGGGAGATACCTGCAAGGTTGCAGTTCGCGGCCCGAGAAGCACTCTCCGGCCAACATGCCCAACTGCAGCAACAGCTCCCAAAGCGAAGGAGCCGGGACCCAAAGAGCTAGGTGGCCTGAAGGGCCCCCAGGGGGGCCCCAAGCAGCCCCTCTCAATTTGGGTCTGGGGGCTTTCGTTGGGCCGGGAACCTGGGAGATTCATGCAAGGTTGCAGTTCACGGCCCGAGAAGCACTCTCCGGCCAACATGCCCAACTGCAGCAACAGCTCCCAAACCGAAGGAGCCAGGACCCAAAGACCTAGCTGGCCTGAAGGGCCCCCAGGGGGCCGCCAAGCAGCCCCTCTCCATTTGGGTCTGGGGGCTTTCGTTGGGCCGGGAACCTGGGAGAATCCTGCAAGGTTGCAGTTCGCGGCCCGAGAAGCACTCTCCGGCCAACATGCCCAACGTCAGCAACAGCTCCCAAACCGAAGGAGCCAGGACCCAAAGACCTAGCTGGCCTGAAGGGCCCCCAGGGGGCCCCCAAGCAGCCCCTCTCCATTTGGGTCTGGGGGCTTTCTTTAGGCTGAGAACCTGGAGATACCAGCAAGGTTGCAGTTCGCAGCCCGAGATGCACTCTCCGGCCAACATGTCCAATATCCAGCAACAGCTCCCAAAGCGAAGGAGCCAGGACCCAAAGACCTAGCTGGCCTGAAGGGCCCCCAGGTGGGCCCCCAAGCAGCCCCTCTCCATTTGGGTCTGGGGGCTTTCGTTGGGCATGTATACTTGAGAGGTACCTGGAAGTTACAGTTCGCGGCCCGAGAAGCACTCTCCGGCCAACATGCTCAACTGCAGCAACAGCTCCCAAAGCGAAGGAGCCAGGACCCAAAGACCTAGCTGGCCTGAAGGGCCCCCAGGGGGCCCCTAAGCAGCCCCTCTCCATTTGGGTCTGGGGGTTTTCTTTGGGCCGGGAACCTGGGAGAATCCTGCAAGGTTGCAGTTCGCGGCCCGAGAAGCACTCTCCGGCCAACATGCCCAACTGCAGCAACAGCTCCCAAAGCGAAGGAGCCAGGACCCAAAGACCTAGCTGGCCTGAAGGGCCCCCAGGGGGCCCCCAAGCAGCCCCTCTTAATTTGGGTCTGGGGGCTTTCGTTGGGCCGGGAACCTGGGAGATTCCTGCAAGGTTGCAGTTCGCGGCCGGAGAAGCACTCTCCGGCCAACATGCCCAACTGCAGCAACAGCTCCCAAACCGAAGGAGCCAGGACCCAAAGACCTAGCTGGCCTGAAGGGCCCCCAGGGGGCCCCCAAGCAGCCCCTCTCCATTTGGGTCTGGGGGCTTTCTTTAGGCTGAGAATCTGGGAGATTCCTGCAAGGTTGCAGTTCGCGGCCGGAGAAGCACTCTCCGGCCAACATGCCCAACTGCAGCAACAGCTCCCAAAGCGAAGGAGCCAGGACCCAAAGACCTAGCTGGCCTGAAGGGCCCCCAGGGGGCCCCCAAGCAGCCCCTCTCCATTTGGGTCTGGGGGTTTTCGTTGGGCCGGGAACCTGGGAGGTACCTGCAAGGTTGCAGTTGGCGGCCCGAGAAGCACTCTCCGGCCAACATGCCCAACTGCAGCAACAGCTCCCAAACCGAAGGAGCCAGGACCCAAAGACCTAGCTGGCCTGAAGGGCCCCCAGGGGGCCCCCAAGCAGCCCCTCTCCATTTGGGTCTGGGGGCTTTCGTTGGGCCGGGAACCTGGGAGAATCCTGCAAGGTTGCAGTTCGCGGCCCGAGAAGCACTCTCCGGCCAACATGCCCAACTGCAGCAACAGCTCCCAAAGCGAAGGAGCCAGGACCCAAAGACCTAGCTGGCCTGAAGGGCCCCCAGGGGGCCCCCAAGCAGCCCCTCTCCATTTGGGTCTGGGGGCTTTAGTTGGGCCGGGAACCTGGGATGTACCTGCAAGGTTGCAGTTCGCGGCCCGAGAAGCACTCTCCGGCCAACATGCCCAACTGCAGCAACAGCTCCCAAAGCGAAGGAGCCAGGACCCAAAGACCTAGCTGGCCTGAAGGGCCCCCAGGGGGCCCCCAAGCAGCCCCTCTCCATTTGGGTCTGGGGGCTTTCCTTAGGCTGAGAACCTGGAAGATACCAGCAAGGTTGCAGTTCGCAGCCCGAGAAGCACTCTCCGGCCAACATGCTCAATATCCAGCAAAAGCTCCCAAAGCGAAGGAGCCAGGACCCAAAGACCTAGCTGGTCTGAAGGGCCCCCAGGGGGGCCCCAAACAGCCCCTCTCAATTTGGGTCTGGGGGCTTTCGTTGGGCCGGGAACCTGGGAGATTCATGCAAGGTTGCAATTCACGGCCCGAGAAGCACTCTCCGGCCAACATGCCCAACTGCAGCAACAGCTCCCAAAGCGAAGGAGCCAGGACCCAAAGACCTAGCTGGCCTGAAGGGCCCCCAGGGGGCCCCCAAGCAGCCCCTCTCAATTTGGGTCTGGGGGCTTTCGTTGGGCATGGAACCTGGGAGAATCCTGCAAGGTTGCAGTTCGCGGCCGAAGAAGCACTCTCCGGCCAACATGCCCAACTGCAGCAACAGCTCCCAAACCGAAGGAGCCAGGACCCAAAGACCTAGCTGGCCTGAAGGGCCCCCAGGGGGCCCCCAAGCAGCCCCTCTCCATTTGGGTCTGGGGGCTTTCTTTAGGCTGAGAACCTGGGAGATACCAGCAAGGTTGCAGTTCGCAGCCCGAGAAGCACTCTCCGGCCAACATGTCCAATATCCAGCAACAGCTCCCAAAGCGAAGGAGCCAGGACCCAAAGACCTAGCTGGCCTGAAGGGCCCCCAGGGGGGCCCCAAGCAGCCCCTCTCCATTTGGGTCTGGGGGCTTTCGTTGGGCATGTATACCTGAAAGGTACCTGGAAGTTACAGTTCGCGGCCCGAGAAGCACTCTCCGGCCAACATGCCCAACTGCAGCAACAGCTCCCAAAGCGAAGGAGCCAGGACCCAAAGACCTAGCTGGCCTGAAGGGCCCCCAGGGGGCCCCCAAGCAGCACCTCTCCATTTGGGTCTGGGGGCTTTCGTTGGGCGGGAACCTGGGAGGTACCTGCAAGGTTGCAGTTCGCGGCCCGAGAAGCACTCTCCGGCCAACATGCCCAACTGCAGCAACAGCTCCCAAAGCGAAGGAGCCAGGACCCAAAGACCTAGCTGGCCTGAAGGGCCCCCAGGGGGGCCCCAAGCAGCCCCTCTCAATTTGGGTCTGGGGGCTTTCGTTGGGCCGGGAACCTGGGAGGTACCTGCAAGGTTGCAGTTCGCGGCCCGAGAAGCACTCTCCGGCCAACATGTCCAACTGCAGCAACAGCTCCCAAAGCGAAGGAGCCAGGACCCAAAGACCTAGCTGGCCTGAAGGGCCCCCAGGGGGTCCCCAAGCAGCCCCTCTCCATTTGGGTCTGGGGGCTTTCGTTGGGCATGGAACCTGGGAGATTCCTGCAAGGTTGCAGTTCGCAGCCCGAGAAGCACTCTCCGGCCAACATGCCCAACTGCAGCAACAGCTCCCAAAGCGAAGGAGCCAGGACCCAAAGACCTAGCTGGCCTGAAGGGCCCCCAGGGGGCCACCAAGGAGCTCCTCTCCATTTGGGTCTGGGGGCTTTAGTTGAGCCGGGAACCTGGGAGATACCTGCAAGGTTGCAGTTCGCGGCCCGAGAAGCACTCTCCGGCCAACATGCCCAACTGCAGCAACAGCTCCCAAACCGAAGGAGCCAGGACCCAAAGAGCTAGGTGGCCTGAAGGGCCCCCAGGGGGGCCCCAAGCAGCCCCTCTCAATTTGGGTCTGGGGGCTTTCGTTGGGCCGGGAACCTGGGAGATTCATGCAAGGTTGCAGTTCACGGCCCGAGAAGCACTCTCCGGCCAACATGCCCAACTGCAGCAACAGCTCCCAAACCGAAGGAGCCAGGACCCAAAGACCTAGCTGGCCTGAAGGGCCCCCAGGGGGCCGCCAAGCAGCCCCTCTCCATTTGGGTCTGGGGGCTTTCGTTGGGCCGGGAACCTGGGAGAATCCTGCAAGGTTGCAGTTCGCGGCCCGAGAAGCACTCTCCGGCCAACATGCCCAACGTCAGCAACAGCTCCCAAACCGAAGGAGCCAGGACCCAAAGACCTAGCTGGCCTGAAGGGCCCCCAGGGGGCCCCCAAGCAGCCCCTCTCCATTTGGGTCTGGGGGCTTTCTTTAGGCTGAGAACCTGGAGATACCAGCAAGGTTGCAGTTCGCAGCCCGAGATGCACTCTCCGGCCAACATGTCCAATATCCAGCAACAGCTCCCAAAGCGAAGGAGCCAGGACCCAAAGACCTAGCTGGCCTGAAGGGCCCCCAGGTGGGCCCCCAAGCAGCCCCTCTCCATTTGGGTCTGGGGGCTTTCGTTGGGCATGTATACCTGAGAGGTACCTGGAAGTTACAGTTCGCGGCCCGAGAAGCACTCTCCGGCCAACATGCTCAACTGCAGCAACAGCTCCCAAAGCGAAGGAGCCAGGACCCAAAGACCTAGCTGGCCTGAAGGGCCCCCAGGGGGCCCCTAAGCAGCCCCTCTCCATTTGGGTCTGGGGGTTTTCTTTGGGCCGGGAACCTGGGAGAATCCTGCAAGGTTGCAGTTCGCGGCCCGAGAAGCACTCTCCGGCCAACATGCCCAACTGCAGCAACAGCTCCCAAAGCGAAGGAGCCAGGACCCAAAGACCTAGCTGGCCTGAAGGGCCCCCAGGGGGCCTCCAAGCAGCCCCTCTTAATTTGGGTCTGGGGGCTTTCGTTGGGCCGGGAACCTGGGAGATTCCTGCAAGGTTGCAGTTCGCGGCCGGAGAAGCACTCTCCGGCCAACATGCCCAACTGCAGCAACAGCTCCCAAACCGAAGGAGCCAGGACCCAAAGACCTAGCTGGCCTGAAGGGCCCCCAGGGGGCCCCCAAGCAGCCCCGCTCCATTTGGGTCTGGGGGCTTTCTTTAGGCTGAGAACCTGGGAGATTCCTGCAAGGTTGCAGTTCGCGTCCGGAGAAGCACTCTCCGGCCAACATGCCCAACTGCAGCAACAGCTCCCAAAGCGAAGGAGCCAGGACCCAAAGACCTAGCTGGCCTGAAGGGCCCCCAGGGGGCCCCCAAGCAGCCCCTCTCCATTTGGGTCTGGGGGTTTTCGTTGGGCCGGGAACCTGGGAGGTACCTGCAAGGTTGCAGTTGGCGGCCCGAGAAGCACTCTCCGGCCAACATGCCCAACTGCAGCAACAGCTCCCAAACCGAAGGAGCCAGGACCCAAAGACCTAGCTGGCCTGAAGGGCCCCCAGGGGGCCCCCAAGCAGCCCCTCTCCATTTGGGTCTGGGGGCTTTCGTTGGGCCGGGAACCTGGGAGAATCCGGCAAGGTTGCAGTTCGCGGCCCGAGAAGCACTCTCCGGCCAACATGCCCAACTGCAGCAACAGCTCCCAAAGCGAAGGAGCCAGGACCCAAAGACCTAGCTGGCCTGAAGGGCCCCCAGGGGGCCCCCAAGCAGCACCTCTCAATTTGGGTCTGGGGGCTTTAGTTGGGCCGGGAACCTGGGATGTACCTGCAAGGTTGCAGTTCGCGGCCCGAGAAGCACTCTCCGGCCAACATGCCCAACTGCAGCAACAGCTCCCAAAGCGAAGGAGCCAGGACCCAAAGACCTAGCTGGCCTGAAGGGCCCCCAGGGGGCCCCCAAGCAGCCCCTCTCCATTTGGGTCTGGGGGCTTTCCTTAGGCTGAGAACCTGGAAGATACCAGCAAGGTTGCAGTTCGCAGCCCGAGAAGCACTCTCCGGCCAACATGCTCAATATCCAGCAACAGCTCCCAAAGCGAAGGAGCCAGGACCCAAAGACCTAGCTGGTCTGAAGGGCCCCCAGGGGGGCCCCAAACAGCCCCTCTCAATTTGGGTCTGGGGGCTTTCGTTGGGCCGGGAACCTGGGAGATTCATGCAAGGTTGCAATTCACGGCCCGAGAAGCACTCTCCGGCCAACATGCCCAACTGCAGCAACAGCTCCCAAAGCGAAGGAGCCAGGACCCAAAGACCTAGCTGGCCTGAAGGGCCCCCAGGGGGCCCCCAAGCAGCCCCTCTCAATTTGGGTCTGGGGGCTTTCGTTGGGCATGGAACCTGGGAGAATCCTGCAAGGTTGCAGTTCGCGGCCGAAGAAGCACTCTCCGGCCAACATGCCCAACTGCAGCAACAGCTCCCAAACCGAATGAGCCAGGACCCAAAGAGCTAGGTGGCCTGAAGGGCCCCCAGGGGGCCCCCAAGCAGCCCCTCTCCATTTGGGTCTGGGGGCTTTCTTTAGGCTGAGAACCTGGGAGATTCCTGCAAGGTTGCAGTTCGCAGCCCGAGAAGCACTCTCCGGCCAACATGTCCAATATCCAGCAACAGCTCCCAAAGCGAAGGAGCCAGGACCCAAAGACCTAGCTGGCCTGAAGGGCCCCCATGGGGGCCCCAAGCAGCCCCTCTCCATTTGGGTCTGGGGGCTTTCGTTGGGCAT
>NW_028168677.1:0-2500 GCF_964237585.1 Gallinula chloropus
ATATCCCCCCCAACCCCCCCAAACCCCCTCATATCCCCTCCATACCCCCCCAT
Organism: Gallinula chloropus; assembly: GCF_964237585.1. Classification (NCBI taxonomy): domain Eukaryota; kingdom Metazoa; phylum Chordata; class Aves; order Gruiformes; family Rallidae; genus Gallinula; species Gallinula chloropus. The sequence continues at coordinate 54 of NW_028168677.1, forward strand.
ATCCCCCTAATACCCCCTCATACCCCCCCATACCCCCTCATATCCCCCCCATACCCCCCCATATCCTCCCATATCCCCCTAATACCCCCTCATACCACCCCATACCCCTTCATATCCCCTTCATACCCCCCCAAACCCCCCCATATCCCCCTAATACCCCCTCATACCACCCCAAACCCCCCCATATCCCACTCATACCCCCCCATATCCCCCCAAAACCCCCCCATTCCCCTTCATATCCCACTCATATCCCCCTATATCCCCCCATATCCCCCTCAAACCCCCTCATATCCCCCCCAAACCCCCCCAAACCCCCCCAACCCCCCCCATACCCCCTTATGTCCCCCATATCCCCCCCCAAACCCCCCCATATCCCCTCATACCCCCCTATATCCCCCCCATATCCCCCTAATACCCCCTCAAACCCCCTCATATCCCCCCCATACCCCCCCAAACCCCCTCATACCCCCCCATACCCCCCCACACCCCCTATTCCCCCCCCCCCGGGGCCCACCCCCAGGTGAACAACGTGAGCCTGGAGGACGTGATGCACGAGGACGCGGTGGCGGCGCTGAAGAACACGTACGACGTGGTGTTCCTGCGCGTGGCCAAGCCCCCCGGCAGCTTCCTGGGGGACGCCTACGCCCCCCCCGACGTCACCAGCTGTGAGCGACACGGGGGGGGCCAGGGGGGGCCTGGGGGACGGGGGTCGGGGGGGTCTGGGGGCTACAGAGCATCATATGGGGTCCTGGGGGCTACAGAGCATCATAGAGGGTCCTGGGGGTCAGGGGTTGGGGGTCTGGGGGGTCCTGGGGGACAGGGGTTGGGGGTCTGGGGGGGTCCTGGGGGCTACAGAGCATCATATAGGGTCCTGGGGGTCAGGGGGCATGGGGAATGGGGGGTTCAGGAGGGGTCCTGGGGGCTGGGGGGGTCTGGGGGGGCACAGGGGTCTGGGGGGGTCCTGGGGGCTACAGAGCATCATATAGGGTCCTGGGGGTCAGGGGGCATGGGGGGTCCTGGGGGCTACAGAGCATCATATGGGGTCCTGGGGGTCAGGGGGCATGGGGGATGGGGGGTTCAGGAGGGGTCCTGGGGGCTGGGGGGGTCTGGGGGGCACAGGGGGCTTGGGGGGGTCCTGGGGGACAGGGGGTTGGGGGGTCTGGGGGGGTCTGGGGCTACAAAGCATCATAGAGGGTCCTGGGGGCTAGGGGGGCATGGGAGGGTATGGGGGATTGGGGGGGGTCAGGAGGGGTCCTGGGGGCTAGGGGGGCATGGGGGGGTCCTGGGGGACGGGGGTTGGGGGGTCCGGGGGGGTCCTGGGGGCTACAGAGCATCATATGGGGTCCTGGGGGTCAGGGGGCATGGGGGATGGGGGGTCAGGAGGGGTCCTGGGGGCTAGGGGGGCATGGGGGGGTCCTGGGGGTCAGGGGGTTGGGGGTCTGGGGGTGTCTGGGGGGGGTCCTGGGGGCTACAGAGCATCATATGGGGTCCTAGGGTCAGGGGTCGTGGGGGATGGGGGGTCATGGGGGTCATGGGTCAGGGGGTACATGGGGTCCTGAGGGGGTCACAGGGGATATGGGGGGTCACAGGGGTCGTGGGGGGGGTCAGGGGGGTCATGGGGTACATGGGGTCAGGGGGGTCACGGGGGTCACAGGGGTCATGGGGTACATGGGGCTATGGGGGGTCACAGGGGTCATGGGGGGGTCAGGGGGGTCATGGGGTACATGGGGTCAGGGGGGGTCACAGGGGCCAGGGGGTACATGGGGCTATGGGGGGGTCACAGGGGTCATGGGGGGGTCACAGGGGCCAGGGGGTACATGGGGTCCTGGGGGGCATGAGGGGGTCACATGAGGTCACAGAGATCAGGGGGGTCACAGGGGGGTCAGGAGGGGTCATGAAGGGGCTCGTGTCCCCACCTGACCCCCTGTCTGTGTGTCCCCTGCCCCGTCCCCATGTCCGTCTGTCCGTCCCCCTTGCCCTGTCCCCATGTCCGTCCGTCCGTCCCCATGTCCGTCTGTCCATCCCCCCACGCTGTCCCCATGTCTGTCCGTCTGTCCCCATGTCTGTCCATCCGTCCCCATGTCTGTCCCCATGTCCGTCCCCATGTCCGTCCTTCCGTCCATCCCCATGTCCGTCCCCATGTCCATCTGTCTGTCCGTCTGTCTGACCCCATGTCCATCCCCATGTCCATCCATCCCCATGTCCGTCCCCATGTCCGTCTGTCCGTCTGTCCCCATGTCCATCTGTCTGTCCCCATGTCCATCCCCATGTCCGTCCCCATGTCCATCCATCTGTCCATCCCCATGTCCGTCCCCATGTCCGTCCGTCCGTCCATCCCCATGTCCGTCCCCATGTCCATCTGTCTGTCCGTCTGTCCGTCCCCATGTCCATCCCCATGTCCATCCATCCCCATGTCCATCCCCATGTCTGTCCCCATGTCCATCCGT
>NW_028168676.1:0-129964 GCF_964237585.1 Gallinula chloropus
CACAGAATGCATTGTGACGTCTCAGAATGTATTGTGACGTCACAGAATGGATTTTGACGCGAGGGGATTGTGACGTCAAACTTTGGATTGTGACGTCACAGAATGCATTGTGACGTCACAGAATGGATTGTGGGGTGTCAGATTGGATTGTGACGTCACAGAATTCATTGTGATGTCACAGAATGTATTGTGATGTCACAGAAGGGATTGTGACGTCACACAATGCATTGTGACGTCACACTTTGGATTGTGACGTCATACTTTGCATTGTGACATCACAGAATGCATTGTGACGTCACAGAATGGATTGTGGGGTGTCAGACTGGATTGTGACGTCTCAGAATGTATTGTGACGTCACAGAATGGATTTTGACGCGAGGGGATTGTGACGTCATACTTTGCATTGTGACATCACAGAATGCATTGTGACGTCGCAGAATGGATTGTGGGGTGTGAGACTGGATTGTGACGTCACAGAATCCATTGTGATGTCACCGAATGCATTGTGACGTCACAGAATATATTGTGACGTCACACTTTGGATTGTGACGTCACAGAATGCATTGTGACGTCACAGAATGGATTGTGACGTCACACTTTGGATTGTGACCTCACAGAATGCATTGTGACGTCACAGAATGGATTGTGACGCGAGGGGATTGTGACGTCACACTTTGGATTGTGACGTCACAGAATGCATTGTGACGTCACAGAATGGATTGTGGGGTGTCAGGCTGGATTGTGACGTCACAGAATGCATTGTGACGTCACAGAATGGATTGTGGGGTGTCAGAATGGATTGTGACGTCACACTTTGGATTGTGACGTCACAGAATGCATTGTGACTTCACAGAATGTATTGTGGGGTGTCAGAATGGATTCTGACGTCACGCTTTGGATTGTGACGTCACAGAACGCATTGTGACGTCACAGAATGTATTGTGGGGTGTCAGACTGGATTGTGACGTCACAGAATGTATTGTGACGTCACAGAAGGGATTGTGACATCATCGAATGGATTGTGACGCGAGGGGGTTGTGACGTCACACTTTGGATTGTGACCTCACAGAATGCATTGTGACGTCACAGAATGGATTGTGACGCGAGGGGATTGTGACGTCACACTTTGGATTGTGACCTCACAGAATGCATTGTGACGTCACAGAATGGATTGTGGGGTGTCAGACTGGATTGTGACGTCACAGAATGCATTGTGACGTCATAGAATGGATTGTGACGTCAGAGAAGGGATTATGACATCACAGAATGGATTGTGACGCGAGTGGATTGTGACGTCACACTTTGGATTGTGACGTCACAGCATGGAATGTGACGTCACAGAATTGATTGTGACGTCACAGAATGGATTGGGGGTGTAAGAATGGATTGTGACGTCACACTTTGGATTGTGACGTCACAGAATGTATTGTGACCTCACTGAATGGATTGTGGGGTGTCAGAATGGATTGTGACGTCACACTTTGGATTGTGACGTCACAGAATGCATTGTGACTTCACAGAATGTATTGTGGGGTTTCAGAATGGATTCTGACTGTCACACTTGGGATTGTGACGTCACACTTTGGATTGTGACGTCACAGAACGCATTGTGACGTCACAGAATGTATTGTGGGGTGTCAGACTGGATTGTGACGTCACAGAATGTATTGTGACGTCACATAATGCATTGTGACGTCACAGAATGGATTGTGACGCGAGCGGATTGTGACGTCACACTTTGGATTGTGACCTCACAGAATGCATTGTGACGTCACAGAATGGATTGTGACGCGAGGGGATTGTGACATCACACTTTGGATTGTGACCTCACAGAATGCATTGTGACGTCACAGAATGGATTGTGGGGTGTCAGACTGGATTGTGACGTCACAGAACGCATTGTGACGTCACAGAATGGATTGTGGGGTGTCAGAATGGATTGTTACGTCACACTTTGGATTGTGACCTCACAGAATGCATTGTGACGTCACAGAATGGATTGTGGGGTGTCAGAATGGATTGTGACGTCACACTTTGGATTGTGACGTCACAGAATGCATTGTGACTTCACAGAATGTATTGTGGGGTGTCAGAATGGATTCTGACGTCACGCTTTGGATTGTGACGTCACAGAACGCATTGTGACGTCACAGAATGTATTGTGGGGTGTCAGACTGGATTGTGACGTCACAGAATGTATTGTGACGTCAAAGAAGGGATTGTGACATCATCGAATGGATTGTGACGCGAGGGGGTTGTGACGTCACACTTTGGATTGTGACCTCACAGAATGCATTGTGACGTCACAGAATGGATTGTGACGCGAGGGGATTGTGACGTCACACTTTGGATTGTGACCTCACAGAATGCATTGTGACGTCACAGAATGGATTGTGGGGTGTCAGACTGGATTGTGACGTCACAGAATGCATTGTGACGTCATAGAATGGATTGTGACGTCAGAGAAGGGATTATGACATCACAGAATGGATTGTGACGCGAGTGGATTGTGACGTCACACTTTGGATTGTGACGTCACAGCATGGAATGTGACGTCACAGAATTGATTGTGACGTCACAGAATGGATTGGGGGTGTAAGAATGGATTGTGACGTCACACTTTGGATTGTGACGTCACAGAATGTATTGTGACCTCACTGAATGGATTGTGGGGTGTCAGAATGGATTGTGACGTCACACTTTGGATTGTGACGTCACAGAATGCATTGTGACTTCACAGAATGTATTGTGGGGTTTCAGAATGGATTCTGACTGTCACACTTGGGATTGTGACGTCACACTTTGGATTGTGACGTCACAGAACGCATTGTGACGTCACAGAATGTATTGTGGGGTGTCAGACTGGATTGTGACGTCACAGAATGTATTGTGACGTCACATAATGCATTGTGACGTCACAGAATGGATTGTGACGCGAGCGGATTGTGACGTCACACTTTGGATTGTGACCTCACAGAATGCATTGTGACGTCACAGAATGGATTGTGACGCGAGGGGATTGTGACATCACACTTTGGATTGTGACCTCACAGAATGCATTGTGACGTCACAGAATGGATTGTGGGGTGTCAGACTGGATTGTGATGTCACAGAATGCATTGTGACGTCATAGAATGGATTGTGACGTCACAGAAGGGATTATGACATCACAGAATGGATTGTGACGCGAGTGGATTGTGACGTCACACTTTGGATTGTGACGTCACAGCATGGAATGCGACGTCACAGAATTGATTGTGACGTCACAGAATGCATTGGGGGTGTAAGAATGGATTGTGACGTCACACTTTGGATTGTGACGTCACAGAATGCATTGTGACGTCACAGAATGGATTGTGATGCGAGGGGATTGTGACGTCACGCTTTGGATTGTGACGTCACAGAATGCATTGTGACGTCACAGAATGCATTGTGGTGCGTCAGAATGGATAATGACGTCACAGAAGGGATTGTGACGTCACACTTTGTATTGTGACGTCACAGAATGCATTGTGACGTCACAGAATGCATTGTGACGTCACACTATGGATTGTGACGTCACATAATGGATTGTGACGTCACAGATTGCATTGTGACGTCACAGAATGGATTGTGGGGTGTCAGACTGGATTGTGACGTCACAGAATGCATTGTGACGTCTCAGAATGTATTGTGACATCACAGAATGGATTGTGACGCGAGTGGATTGTGACGTCACACTTTGGATTGTGACGTCACAGCATGGAATGTGACGTCACAGAATTGATTGTGACGTCACAGAATGGATTGGGGTGTAAGAATGGATTGTGACGTCACACTTTGGATTGTGACGTCACAGAATGTATTGTGACGTCACAGAATGGATTGTGGGGTGTCAGAATGGATTGTGACGTCACACTTTGGATTGTGACGTCACAGAATGCATTGTGACGTCACAGAATGCATTGTGGTGTGTCAGAATGGATTGTGACGTCACAGAATATATTGTGACGTCACACTTTGGATTGTGACGTCACAGAATGCATTGTGACGTCACAGAACGCATTGTGGGGTGTCAGAATGGATTGTGACGTCACAGAATATATTGTGACGTCACACTTTGGATTGTGACGTCACAGAATGCATTGTGACGTCACAGAATGCATTGTGGGGTGTCAGAATGGATTGTGACGTCACAGAATGCATTGTGACGTCACAGAATGGATTGTGGGGTGTCAGAATGGATTGTGACGTCACACTTTGGATTGTGACCTCACAGAATGCATTGTGACGTCACAGAATGGATTGTGGGGTGTCAGAATGGATTGTGACGTCACACTTTGGATTGTGACGTCACAGAATGCATTGTGACTTCACAGAATGTATTGTGGGGTGTCAGAATGGATTCTGACGTCACGCTTTGGATTGTGACGTCACAGAACGCATTGTGACGTCACAGAATGTATTGTGGGGTGTCAGACTGGATTGTGACGTCACAGAATGTATTGTGACGTCACAGAAGGGATTGTGACATCATCGAATGGATTGTGACGCGAGGGGGTTGTGACGTCACACTTTGGATTGTGACCTCACAGAATGCATTGTGACGTCACAGAATGGATTGTGACGCGAGGGGATTGTGACGTCACACTTTGGATTGTGACCTCACAGAATGCATTGTGACGTCACAGAATGGATTGTGGGGTGTTAGACTGGATTGTGACGTCACAGAATGCATTGTGACGTCACAGAAGGGATTGTGACGTCACAGAATGCATTTTGACATCACAGAATGGATTGTGATGCGAGGGGATTGTGACGTCACACTTTGGATTGTGACGTCATAGAATGGATTGTGACGTCACAGAATGCATTGTGGTGCGTCAGAATGGATTGTGACGTCACAGAATGCATTGTGACGTCACACTTTGGATTGTGACGTCACAGAATGCATTGTGACGTCACAGAATGCATTGTGACGTCACACTATGGGTTGTGACGTCACAGAATGGATTGTGACGTCACAGAATGCATTGTGACGTCACAGAATGGATTGTGGGGTGTCAGACTGGATTGTGACGTCACAGAATGCATTGTGACGTCTCAGAATGTATTGTGACGTCACAGAATGGATTTTGACGCGAGGGGATTGTGACGTCATACTTTGCATTGTGACATCACAGAATGCATTGTGACGTCACAGAATGGATTGTGACGTCACAGAATGGATTGGGGTGTAAGAATGGATTGTGACGTCACACTTTGGATTGTGACGTCACAGAATGTATTGTGACGTCACAGAATGGATTGTGGGGTGTCAGAATGGATTGTGACGTCACACTTTGGATTATGACGTCACAGAATGCATTGTGACGTCACAGAATGGATTGTGGGGTGTCAGATTGGATTGTGACGTCACAGAATTCATTGTGATGTCACAGAATGTATTGTGATGTCACAGAAGGGATTGTGACAGCATCGAATGGATTGTGACGCGAGGGGATTGTGACGTCACACTTTGGATTGTGACGTCACAGAATGCATTGTGACTTCACAGAATGTATTGTGGGGTGTCAGAATGGATTCTGACGTCACACTTGGGATTGTGACGTCACACTTTGGATTGTGACGTCACAGAACGCATTGTGACGTCACAGAATGTATTGTGGGGTGTCAGACTGGATTGTGACGTCACAGAATGTATTGTGACGTCACAGAAGGGATTGTGACATCATCGAATGGATTGTGACGCGAGGGGGTTGTGACGTCACACTTTGGATTGTGACGTCACAGAATGCATTTTGAAGTCACAGAATGGATTGTGGGGTGTCAGACTGGATTGTGACGTCACAGAATGCATTGTGACGTCACAGAAGGGATTGTGACGTCACAGAATGCATTGTGACATCACAGAATGGATTGTGATGCGAGGGGATTGTGACGTCACGCTTTGGATTGTGACGTCACAGAATGCATTGTGACGTCACAGAATGCATTGTGGTGCGTCAGAATGGATTGTGACGTCACAGAAGGGATTGTGACGTCACACTTTGTATTGTGACGTCACAGAATGCATTGTGACGTCACAGAATGCATTGTGACGTCACACTATGGATTGTGACGTCACATAATGGATTGTGACGTCACAGATTGCATTGTGACGTCACAGAATGGATTGTGGGGTGTCAGACTGGATTGTGACGTCACAGAATGCATTGTGACGTCTCAGAATGTATTGTGACATCACAGAATGGATTGTGACGCGAGTGGATTGTGACGTCACACTTTGGATTGTGACGTCACAGCATGGAATGTGACGTCACAGAATTGATTGTGACGTCACAGAATGGATTGGGGTGTAAGAATGGATTGTGACGTCACACTTTGGATTGTGACGTCACAGAATGTATTGTGACGTCACAGAATGGATTGTGGGGTGTCAGAATGGATTGTGACGTCACACTTTGGATTGTGACGTCACAGAATGCATTGTGACGTCACAGAATGCATTGTGGTGTGTCAGAATGGATTGTGACGTCACAGAATATATTGTGACGTCACACTTTGGATTGTGACGTCACAGAATGCATTGTGACGTCACAGAATGCATTGTGGGGTGTCAGAATGGATTGTGACGTCACAGAATATATTGTGACGTCACACTTTGGATTGTGACGTCACAGAATGCATTGTGACGTCACAGAATGCATTGTGGGGTGTCAGAATGGATTGTGACGTCACAGAATGCATTGTGACGTCACAGAATGGATTGTGGGGTGTCAGAATGGATTGTGACGTCACACTTTGGATTGTGACCTCACAGAATGCATTGTGACGTCACAGAATGGATTGTGGGGTGTCAGAATGGATTGTGACGTCACACTTTGGATTGTGACGTCACAGAATGCATTGTGACTTCACAGAATGTATTGTGGGGTGTCAGAATGGATTCTGACGTCACGCTTTGGATTGTGACGTCACAGAACGCATTGTGACGTCACAGAATGTATTGTGGGGTGTCAGACTGGATTGTGACGTCACAGAATGTATTGTGACGTCACAGAAGTGATTGTGACATCATCGAATGGATTGTGACGCGAGGGGGTTGTGACGTCACACTTTGGATTGTGACCTCACAGAATGCATTGTGACGTCACAGAATGGATTGTGACGCGAGGGGATTGTGACGTCACACTTTGGATTGTGACCTCACAGAATGCATTGTGACGTCACAGAATGGATTGTGGGGTGTTAGACTGGATTGTGACGTCACAGAATGCATTGTGACGTCACAGAAGGGATTGTGACGTCACAGAATGCATTTTGACATCACAGAATGGATTGTGATGCGAGGGGATTGTGACGTCACACTTTGGATTGTGACGTCATAGAATGGATTGTGACGTCACAGAATGCATTGTGGTGCGTCAGAATGGATTGTGACGACACAGAATGCATTGTGACGTCACACTTTGGATTGTGACGTCACAGAATGCATTGTGACGTCACAGAATGCATTGTGACGTCACACTATGGGTTGTGACGTCACAGAATGCATTGTGACGTCACAGAATGCATTGTGACGTCACACTATGGGTTGTGGGGTGTCAGACTGGATTGTGACGTCACAGAATGCATTGTGACGTCTCAGAATGTATTGTGACGTCACAGAATGGATTTTGACGCGAGGGGATTGTGACGTCATACTTTGCATTGTGACATCACAGAATGCATTGTGACGTCACAGAATGGATTGTGACGTCACAGAATGGATTGGGGTGTAAGAATGGATTGTGACGTCACACTTTGGATTGTGACGTCACAGAATGTATTGTGACGTCACAGAATGGATTGTGGGGTGTCAGAATGGATTGTGACGTCACACTTTGGATTATGACGTCACAGAATGCATTGTGACGTCACAGAATGGATTGTGGGGTGTCAGATTGGATTGTGACGTCACAGAATTCATTGTGATGTCACAGAATGTATTGTGATGTCACAGAAGGGATTGTGACAGCATCGAATGGATTGTGACGCGAGGGGATTGTGACGTCACACTTTGGATTGTGACGTCACAGAATGCATTGTGACTTCACAGAATGTATTGTGGGGTGTCAGAATGGATTCTGACGTCACACTTGGGATTGTGACGTCACACTTTGGATTGTGACGTCACAGAACGCATTGTGACGTCACAGAATGTATTGTGGGGTGTCAGACTGGATTGTGACGTCACAGAATGTATTGTGACGTCACAGAAGGGATTGTGACATCATCGAATGGATTGTGACGCGAGGGGGTTGTGACGTCACACTTTGGATTGTGACGTCACAGAATGCATTTTGAAGTCACAGAATGGATTGTGGGGTGTCAGACTGGATTGTGACGTCACAGAATGCATTGTGACGTCACAGAAGGGATTGTGACGTCACAGAATGCATTGTGACATCACAGAATGGATTGTGATGCGAGGGGATTGTGACGTCACACTTTGGATTGTGACGTCACAGAATGCATTGTGACGTCACAGAATGCATTGTGGTGCGTCAGAATGGATTGTGACGTCACAGAAGGGATTGTGACGTCACACTTTGTATTGTGACGTCACAGAATGCATTGTGACGTCACAGAATGCATTGTGACGTCACAGAAGGGATTGTGACGTCACATAATGGATTGTGACGTCACAGATTGCATTGTGACGTCACAGAATGGATTGTGGGGTGTCAGACTGGATTGTGACGTCACAGAATGCATTGTGACGTCTCAGAATGTATTGTGACATCACAGAATGGATTGTGACGCGAGTGGATTGTGACGTCACACTTTGGATTGTGACGTCACAGCATGGAATGTGACGTCACAGAATTGATTGTGACGTCACAGAATGGATTGGGGTGTAAGAATGGATTGTGACGTCACACTTTGGATTGTGACGTCACAGAATGTATTGTGACGTCACAGAATGGATTGTGGGGTGTCAGAATGGATTGTGACGTCACACTTTGGATTGTGACGTCACAGAATGCATTGTGACGTCACAGAATGCATTGTGGTGTGTCAGAATGGATTGTGACGTCACAGAATATATTGTGACGTCACACTTTGGATTGTGACGTCACAGAATGCATTGTGACGTCACAGAATGCATTGTGGGGTGTCAGAATGGATTGTGACGTCACACTTTGGATTGTGACGTCACAGAATGCATTGTGACGTCACAGAATGCATTGGTGGGTGTCAGACTGGATTGTGACGTCACAGAATGCATTGTGACGTCACAGAATGCATTGTGACGTCTCAGAATGTATTGTGACGTCACAGAATGGATTTTGACGCGAGGGGATTGTGACGTCAAACTTTGGATTGTGACGTCACAGAATGCATTGTGACGTCACAGAATGGATTGTGGGGTGTCAGATTGGATTGTGACGTCACAGAATTCATTGTGATGTCACAGAATGTATTGTGATGTCACAGAAGGGATTGTGACGTCACACAATGCATTGTGACGTCACACTTTGGATTGTGACGTCATACTTTGCATTGTGACATCACAGAATGCATTGTGACGTCACAGAATGGATTGTGGGGTGTCAGACTGGATTGTGACGTCTCAGAATGTATTGTGACGTCACAGAATGGATTTTGACGCGAGGGGATTGTGACGTCATACTTTGCATTGTGACATCACAGAATGCATTGTGACGTCGCAGAATGGATTGTGGGGTGTGAGACTGGATTGTGACGTCACAGAATCCATTGTGATGTCACCGAATGCATTGTGACGTCACAGAATATATTGTGACGTCACACTTTGGATTGTGACGTCACAGAATGCATTGTGACGTCACAGAATGGATTGTGACGTCACACTTTGGATTGTGACCTCACAGAATGCATTGTGACGTCACAGAATGGATTGTGACGCGAGGGGATTGTGACGTCACACTTTGGATTGTGACGTCACAGAATGCATTGTGACGTCACAGAATGGATTGTGGGGTGTCAGGCTGGATTGTGACGTCACAGAATGCATTGTGACGTCACAGAATGGATTGTGGGGTGTCAGAATGGATTGTGACGTCACACTTTGGATTGTGACGTCACAGAATGCATTGTGACTTCACAGAATGTATTGTGGGGTGTCAGAATGGATTCTGACGTCACGCTTTGGATTGTGACGTCACAGAACGCATTGTGACGTCACAGAATGTATTGTGGGGTGTCAGACTGGATTGTGACGTCACAGAATGTATTGTGACGTCACAGAAGGGATTGTGACATCATCGAATGGATTGTGACGCGAGGGGGTTGTGACGTCACACTTTGGATTGTGACCTCACAGAATGCATTGTGACGTCACAGAATGGATTGTGACGCGAGGGGATTGTGACGTCACACTTTGGATTGTGACCTCACAGAATGCATTGTGACGTCACAGAATGGATTGTGGGGTGTCAGACTGGATTGTGACGTCACAGAATGCATTGTGACGTCATAGAATGGATTGTGACGTCAGAGAAGGGATTATGACATCACAGAATGGATTGTGACGCGAGTGGATTGTGACGTCACACTTTGGATTGTGACGTCACAGCATGGAATGTGACGTCACAGAATTGATTGTGACGTCACAGAATGGATTGGGGGTGTAAGAATGGATTGTGACGTCACACTTTGGATTGTGACGTCACAGAATGTATTGTGACCTCACTGAATGGATTGTGGGGTGTCAGAATGGATTGTGACGTCACACTTTGGATTGTGACGTCACAGAATGCATTGTGACTTCACAGAATGTATTGTGGGGTTTCAGAATGGATTCTGACTGTCACACTTGGGATTGTGACGTCACACTTTGGATTGTGACGTCACAGAACGCATTGTGACGTCACAGAATGTATTGTGGGGTGTCAGACTGGATTGTGACGTCACAGAATGTATTGTGACGTCACATAATGCATTGTGACGTCACAGAATGGATTGTGACGCGAGCGGATTGTGACGTCACACTTTGGATTGTGACCTCACAGAATGCATTGTGACGTCACAGAATGGATTGTGACGCGAGGGGATTGTGACATCACACTTTGGATTGTGACCTCACAGAATGCATTGTGACGTCACAGAATGGATTGTGGGGTGTCAGACTGGATTGTGACGTCACAGAACGCATTGTGACGTCACAGAATGGATTGTGGGGTGTCAGAATGGATTGTTACGTCACACTTTGGATTGTGACCTCACAGAATGCATTGTGACGTCACAGAATGGATTGTGGGGTGTCAGAATGGATTGTGACGTCACACTTTGGATTGTGACGTCACAGAATGCATTGTGACTTCACAGAATGTATTGTGGGGTGTCAGAATGGATTCTGACGTCACGCTTTGGATTGTGACGTCACAGAACGCATTGTGACGTCACAGAATGTATTGTGGGGTGTCAGACTGGATTGTGACGTCACAGAATGTATTGTGACGTCACAGAAGGGATTGTGACATCATCGAATGGATTGTGACGCGAGGGGGTTGTGACGTCACACTTTGGATTGTGACCTCACAGAATGCATTGTGACGTCACAGAATGGATTGTGACGCGAGGGGATTGTGACGTCACACTTTGGATTGTGACCTCACAGAATGCATTGTGACGTCACAGAATGGATTGTGGGGTGTCAGACTGGATTGTGACGTCACAGAATGCATTGTGACGTCATAGAATGGATTGTGACGTCAGAGAAGGGATTATGACATCACAGAATGGATTGTGACGCGAGTGGATTGTGACGTCACACTTTGGATTGTGACGTCACAGCATGGAATGTGACGTCACAGAATTGATTGTGACGTCACAGAATGGATTGGGGGTGTAAGAATGGATTGTGACGTCACACTTTGGATTGTGACGTCACAGAATGTATTGTGACCTCACTGAATGGATTGTGGGGTGTCAGAATGGATTGTGACGTCACACTTTGGATTGTGACGTCACAGAATGCATTGTGACTTCACAGAATGTATTGTGGGGTTTCAGAATGGATTCTGACTGTCACACTTGGGATTGTGACGTCACACTTTGGATTGTGACGTCACAGAACGCATTGTGACGTCACAGAATGTATTGTGGGGTGTCAGACTGGATTGTGACGTCACAGAATGTATTGTGACGTCACATAATGCATTGTGACGTCACAGAATGGATTGTGACGCGAGCGGATTGTGACGTCACACTTTGGATTGTGACCTCACAGAATGCATTGTGACGTCACAGAATGGATTGTGACGCGAGGGGATTGTGACATCACACTTTGGATTGTGACCTCACAGAATGCATTGTGACGTCACAGAATGGATTGTGGGGTGTCAGACTGGATTGTGATGTCACAGAATGCATTGTGACGTCATAGAATGGATTGTGACGTCACAGAAGGGATTATGACATCACAGAATGGATTGTGACGCGAGTGGATTGTGACGTCACACTTTGGATTGTGACGTCACAGCATGGAATGTGACGTCACAGAATTGATTGTGACGTCACAGAATGCATTGGGGGTGTAAGAATGGATTGTGACGTCACACTTTGGATTGTGACGTCACAGAATGTATTGTGACGTCACAGAATGGATTGTGACGTCACAGAATGGATTGTGGGGTGTCAGAATGGATTGTGACGTCACAGAATGCATTGTGACGTCACAGAAGGGATTGTGACGTCACAGAAGGGATTGTGACATCATCGAATGGATTGTGACGCGAGGGGGTTGTGACATCACACTTTGGATTGTGACGTCACAGAATGCATTGTGACGTCACAGAATGGATTGTGGGGTGTCAGACTGGATTGTGACGTCACAGAATCCATTGTGACGTCATAGCATGGATTGTGACGTCACAGAATGTATTGTGACGTCACAGAATGCATTTTGACGCGAGGGGATTGTGACGTCATACTTTGGATTGTGACATCACAGAATGCATTGTGAAGTCACAGAATGGATTGTGGGGTGTCAGACTGGATTGTGACGTCACAGAATGCATTGTGACGTCACAGAAGGGATTGTGATGTCACAGAAGGGATTGTGACATCATCGAATGGATTGTGACGCGAGGGGTTTGTGATGTCACACTTTGGATTGTGACCTCAGAGAATGTAATTGTGACGTCACAGAATGCATTGTTGGGTGTCAGACTGGATTGTGACGTCACAGAATGCATTGTGACGTCACAGAATGCATTGTGACGTCACAGAATGGATTGTGGGGTGTCGGAATGGATTGTGACGTCACACTTTGGATTGTGACGTCACAGAATGCATTGTGACTTCACAGAATGTATTGTGGGGTGTCAGAATGGATTCTGACGTCACACTTGGGATTGTGACGTCACACTTTGGATTGTGACGTCACAGAAGGGATTATGACATCACAGAATGGATTGTGGGTTGTCAGAATGGATTGTGGCGTCACACTTTGGATTGTGACGTCACAGAATGCATTGTGACTTCACAGAATGTATTGTGGGGTGTCAGAATGGATTCTGACGTCACACTTGGGATAGTGACGTCACACTTTGGATTGTGACGTCACAGAAGGCATTGTGACGTCACAGAATGTATTGTGGCGTGTCAGACGGGATTGTGACGTCACAGAATGGATTGTGACGTCACAGAAGGGATTGTGACATCATCGAATGGATTGTGACGCGAGGGGGTTGTGACGTCACACTTTGGATTGTGACGTCACAGAATGGATTGTGACGTCACAGAATGCATTGTGACGTCATAGAATGGATTGTGACGTCACAGAAGGGATTATGACATCACAGAACGGATTGTGGGGTGTCAGAATGGATTGTGACGTCACACTTTGGGTTGTGACGTCACAGAATGCATTGTGACGTCACAGAATGGATTGTGGGGTGTCAGACTGGATTGTGACGTCACAGAATGCATTGTGAAGACATAGAATGGATTGTGACGTCACAGAAGGGATTATGACATCACAGAATGGATTGTGACGCGAGTGGATGTTGACGTCACACTTTGGATTGTGACGTCACAGAATGCATTGTGACGTCACAATACAAAGTGTGACGTCACAGAATGCATTGTGATGTCACAGAATGGATTGTGACGTCACACTTTGGATTGTGACGTCACAGAATGTATTGTGACGTCACAGAATGCATTGTGACGTCACAGAATGTATTGTGACGTCACAGAATGCATTGTGACGCGAGCGGATTGTGACGTCACACTTTGGATTGTGACCTCACAGAATGCATTGTGACGTCACAGAATGGATTGTGGGGTGTTAGACTGGATTGTGACGTCACAGAATGCATTGTGACGTCACACTTTGGATTGTGACCTCACAGAATGCATTGTGACATCACAGAATGGATTGTGATGCGAGGGGATTGTGACGTCACACTTTGGATTGTGACGTCACAGAACGCATTGTGACGTCACAGAATGTATTGTGGGGTGTCAGACTGGATTGTGACGTCACAGAATGTATTGTGACGTCACATAATGCATTGTGACGTCACAGAATGGATTGTGACGCGAGCGGATTGTGACGTCACACTTTGGATTGTGACCTCACAGAATGCATTGTGACGTCACAGAATGGATTGTGACGCGAGGGGATTGTGACATCACACTTTGGATTGTGACCTCACAGAATGCATTGTGACGTCACAGAATGGATTGTGGGGTGTCAGACTGGATTGTGACGTCACAGAATGCATTGTGACGTCATAGAATGGATTGTGACGTCACAGAAGGGATTATGACATCACAGAATGGATTGTGACGCGAGTGGATTGTGACGTCACACTTTGGATTGTGACGTCACAGCATGGAATGTGACGTCACAGAATTGATTGTGACGTCACAGAATGCATTGGGGGTGTAAGAATGGATTGTGACGTCACACTTTGGATTGTGACGTCACAGAATGTATTGTGACGTCACAGAATGGATTGTGACGTCACAGAATGGATTGTGGGGTGTCAGAATGGATTGTGACGTCACAGAATGCATTGTGACGTCACAGAATGTATTGTGACGTCACAGAAGGGATTGTGACATCATCGAATGGATTGTGACGCGAGGTGGTTGTGACATCACACTTTGGATTGTGACGTCACAGAATGCATTGTGACGTCACAGAATGGATTGTGGGGTGTCAGACTGGATTGTGACGTCACAGAATCCATTGTGACGTCATAGCATGGATTGTGACGTCACAGAATGTATTGTGACGTCACAGAATGGATTTTGACGCGAGGGGATTGTGACGTCATACTTTGGATTGTGACATCACAGAATGCATTGTGACGTCACAGAATGGATTGTGGGGTGTCAGACTGGATTGTGACGTCACAGAATGCATTGTGACGTCACAGAATGTATTGTGACGTCACAGAAGGGATTGTGACATCATCGAATGGATTGTGACGCGAGGGGTTTGTGATGTCACGCTTTGGATTGTGACCTCAGAGAATGTAATTGTGACGTCACAGAATGCATTGTTGGGTGTCAGACTGGATTGTGACGTCACAGAATGCATTGTGACGTCACAGAATGCATTGTGACGTCACAGAATGGATTGTGGGGTGTCAGAATGGATTGTGACGTCACACTTTGGATTGTGACGTCACAGAATGCATTGTGACTTCACAGAATGTATTGTGGGGTGTCAGAATGGATTCTGACGTCACACTTGGGATTGTGACGTCACACTTTGGATTGTGACGTCACAGAAGGGATTATGACATCACAGAATGGATTGTGGGTTGTCAGAATGGATTGTGGCGTCACACTTTGGATTGTGACGTCACAGAATGCATTGTGACTTCACAGAATGTATTGTGGGGTGTCAGAATGGATTCTGACGTCACACTTGGGATAGTGACGTCACACTTTGGATTGTGACGTCACAGAAGGCATTGTGACGTCACAGAATGTATTGTGGCGTGTCAGACGGGATTGTGACGTCACAGAATGGATTGTGACGTCACAGAAGGGATTGTGACATCATCGAATGGATTGTGACGCGAGGGGGTTGTGACGTCACACTTTGGATTGTGACGTCACAGAATGGATTGTGACGTCACAGAATGGATTGTGACGCGAGGGGATTGTGACGTCACACTTTGGATTGTGACCTCACAGAATGCATTGTGACGTCACAGAATGGATTGTGACGCGAGGGGATTGTGACGTCACACTTTGGATTGTGACCTCACAGAATGCATTGTGACGTCACAGAATGGATTGTGGGGTGTCAGACTGGATTGTGACGTCACAGAATGCATTGTGACGTCATAGAATGGATTGTGACGTCAGAGAAGGGATTATGACATCACAGAATGGATTGTGACGCGAGTGGATTGTGACGTCACACTTTGGATTGTGACGTCACAGAATGGAATGTGACGTCACAGAATTGATTGTGACGTCACAGAATGTATTGTGGGGTGTCAGACTGGATTGTGACGTCACAGAATGTATTGTGACGTCACAGAAGGGATTGTGACATCATCGAATTGATTGTGACGCGAGGGGGTTGTGACGTCACACTTTGGATTGTGACGTCACAGAATGCATTGTGACTTCACAGAATGTATTGTGGGGTGTCAGAATGGATTCTGACGTCACACTTGGGATAGTGACGTCACACTTTGGATTGTGACGTCACAGAAGGCATTGTGACGTCACAGAATGGATTGTGACGCGAGCGGATTGTGACGTCACACTTTGGATTGTGACCTCACAGAATGCATTGTGACGTCACAGAATGGATTGTGGGGTGTTAGACTGGATTGTGACGTCACAGAATGCATTGTGACGTCACAGAAGGGATTGTGACGTCACAGAATGCATTGTGACGTCACACTATGGGTTGTGACGTCACAGAATGCATTGTGACGTCACAGAATGCATTGTGACGTCACAGAATGGATTGTGGGGTCTCAGACTGGATTGTGACGTCACAGAATGCATTGTGACGTCTCAGAATGTATTGTGACGTCACAGAATGGATTTTGACGCGAGGGGATTGTGACGTCATACTTTGCATTGTGACATCACAGAATGCATTGTGACGTCACAGAATGTATTGTGACGTCACAGAATGGATTGGGGTGTAAGAATGGATTGTGACGTCACACTTTGGATTGTGACGTCACAGAATGTATTGTGACGTCAGAGAATGGATTGTGGGGTGTCAGAATGGATTGTGACGTCACACTTTGGATTATGACGTCACAGAATGCATTGTGACGTCACAGAATGGATTGTGGGGTGTCAGATTGGATTGTGACGTCACAGAATTCATTGTGATGTCACAGAATGTATTGTGATGTCACAGAAGGGATTGTGACAGCATCGAATGGATTGTGACGCGAGGGGATTGTGACGTCACACTTTGGATTGTGACGTCACAGAATGCATTGTGACTTCACAGAATGTATTGTGGGGTGTCAGAATGGATTCTGACGTCACACTTGGGATTGTGACGTCACACTTTGGATTGTGACGTCACAGAACGCATTGTGACGTCACAGAATGTATTGTGGGGTGTCAGACTGGATTGTGACGTCACAGAATGTATTGTGACGTCACAGAAGGGATTGTGACATCATCGAATGGATTGTGACGCGAGGGGGTTGTGACGTCACACTTTGGATTGTGACCTCACAGAATGCATTGTGACGTCACAGAATGGATTGTGACGCGAGGGGATTGTGACGTCACACTTTGGATTGTGACCTCACAGATTGCATTGTGACGTCACAGAATGGATTGTGGGGTGTCAGACTGGATTGTGACGTCACAGAATGCATTGTGACGTCATAGAATGGATTGTGACGTCAGAGAAGGGATTATGACATCACAGAATGGATTGTGACGCGAGTGGATTGTGACGTCACACTTTGGATTGTGACGTCACAGCATGGAATGTGACGTCACAGAATTGATTGTGACGTCACAGAATGGATTGGGGGTGTAAGAATGGATTGTGACGTCACACTTTGGATTGTGACGTCACAGAATGTATTGTGACCTCACTGAATGGATTGTGGGGTGTCAGAATGGATTGTGACGTCACACTTTGGATTGTGACGTCACAGAATGCATTGTGACTTCACAGAATGTATTGTGGGGTTTCAGAATGGATTCTGACTGTCACACTTGGGATTGTGACGTCACACTTTGGATTGTGACGTCACAGAACGCATTGTGACGTCACAGAATGTATTGTGGGGTGTCAGACTGGATTGTGACGTCACAGAATGTATTGTGACGTCACATAATGCATTGTGACGTCACAGAATGGATTGTGACGCGAGCGGATTGTGACGTCACACTTTGGATTGTGACCTCACAGAATGCATTGTGACGTCACAGAATGGATTGTGACGCGAGGGGATTGTGACATCACACTTTGGATTGTGACCTCACAGAATGCATTGTGACGTCACAGAATGGATTGTGGGGTGTCAGACTGGATTGTGACGTCACAGAACGCATTGTGACGTCACAGAATGGATTGTGGGGTGTCAGAATGGATTGTTACGTCACACTTTGGATTGTGACCTCACAGAATGCATTGTGACGTCACAGAATGGATTGTGGGGTGTCAGAATGGATTGTGACGTCACACTTTGGATTGTGACGTCACAGAATGCATTGTGACTTCACAGAATGTATTGTGGGGTGTCAGAATGGATTGTGACGTCACACTTTGGATTGTGACGTCACAGAATGCATTGTGACGTCACAGAATGCATTGTGGTGTGTCAGAATGGATTGTGACGTCACAGAATATATTGTGACGTCACACTTTGGATTGTGACGTCACAGAATGCATTGTGACGTCACAGAATGCATTGTGGGGTGTCAGAATGGATTGTGACGTCACACTTTGGATTGTGACCTCACAGAATGCATTGTGACGTCACAGAATGGATTGTGGGGTGTCAGAATGGATTGTGACGTCACACTTTGGATTGTGACGTCACAGAATGCATTGTGACGTCACAGAATGGATTGTGGGGTGTCAGAATGGATTGTGACGTCACACTTTGGATTGTGACGTCACAGAATGCATTGTGACGTCACAGAATGCATTGTGGTGTGTCAGAATGGATTGTGACGTCACAGAATATATTGTGACGTCACACTTTGGATTGTGACGTCACAGAATGCATTGTGACGTCACAGAATGCATTGTGGGGTGTCAGAATGGATTGTGACGTCACACTTTGGATTGTGACGTCACAGAATGCATTGTGACGTCACAGAATGCATTGGTGGGTGTCAGACTGGATTGTGACGTCACAGAATGCATTGTGACGTCACAGAATGCATTGTGACGTCTCAGAATGTATTGTGACGTCACAGAATGGATATTGACGCGAGGGGATTGTGACGTCAAACTTTGGATTGTGACGTCACAGAATGCATTGTGACGTCACAGAATGGATTGTGGGGTGTCAGATTGGATTGTGACGTCACAGAATTCATTGTGATGTCACAGAATGTATTGTGATGTCACAGAAGGGATTGTGACGTCACACAATGGATTGTGACGTCACACTTTGGATTGTGACGTCATACTTTGCATTGTGACATCACAGAATGCATTGTGACGTCACAGAATGGATTGTGGGGTGTCAGACTGGATTGTGACGTCTCAGAATGTATTGTGACGTCACAGAATGGATTTTGACGCGAGGGGATTGTGACGTCATACTTTGCATTGTGACATCACAGAATGCATTGTGACGTCGCAGAATGGATTGTGGGGTGTGAGACTGGATTGTGACGTCACAGAATCCATTGTGATGTCACCGAATGCATTGTGACGTCACAGAATATATTGTGACGTCACACTTTGGATTGTGACGTCACAGAATGCATTGTGACGTCACAGAATGGATTGTGACGTCACACTTTGGATTGTGACCTCACAGAATGCATTGTGACGTCACAGAATGGATTGTGACGCGAGGGGATTGTGACGTCACACTTTGGATTGTGACGTCACAGAATGCATTGTGACGTCATAGAATGGATTGTGGGGTGTCAGGCTGGATTGTGACGTCACAGAATGCATTGTGACGTCACAGAATGGATTGTGGGGTGTCAGAATGGATTGTGACGTCACACTTTGGATTGTGACCTCACAGAATGCATTGTGACGTCACAGAATGGATTGTGGGGTGTCAGAATGGATTGTGACGTCACACTTTGGATTGTGACGTCACAGAATGCATTGTGACTTCACAGAATGTATTGTGGGGTGTCAGAATGGATTCTGACGTCACGCTTTGGATTGTGACGTCACAGAACGCATTGTGACGTCACAGAATGTATTGTGGGGTGTCAGACTGGATTGTGACGTCACAGAATGTATTGTGACGTCACAGAAGGGATTGTGACATCATCGAATGGATTGTGACGCGAGGGGGTTGTGACGTCACACTTTGGATTGTGACCTCACAGAATGCATTGTGACGTCACAGAATGGATTGTGACGCGAGGGGATTGTGACGTCACACTTTGGATTGTGACCTCACAGATTGCATTGTGACGTCACAGAATGGATTGTGGGGTGTCAGACTGGATTGTGACGTCACAGAATGCATTGTGACGTCATAGAATGGATTGTGACGTCAGAGAAGGGATTATGACATCACAGAATGGATTGTGACGCGAGTGGATTGTGACGTCACACTTTGGATTGTGACGTCACAGCATGGAATGTGACGTCACAGAATTGATTGTGACGTCACAGAATGGATTGGGGGTGTAAGAATGGATTGTGACGTCACACTTTGGATTGTGACGTCACAGAATGTATTGTGACCTCACTGAATGGATT
The DNA here is from genome assembly GCF_964237585.1 of Gallinula chloropus. NCBI lineage: Eukaryota > Metazoa > Chordata > Aves > Gruiformes > Rallidae > Gallinula > Gallinula chloropus. The sequence continues at coordinate 20,888 of NW_028168676.1, forward strand.
GTGGGGTGTCAGAATGGATTGTGACGTCACACTTTGGATTGTGACGTCACAGAATGCATTGTGACTTCACAGAATGTATTGTGGGGTTTCAGAATGGATTCTGACTGTCACACTTGGGATTGTGACGTCACACTTTGGATTGTGACGTCACAGAACGCATTGTGACGTCACAGAATGTATTGTGGGGTGTCAGACTGGATTGTGACGTCACAGAATGTATTGTGACGTCACATAATGCATTGTGACGTCACAGAATGGATTGTGACGCGAGCGGATTGTGACGTCACACTTTGGATTGTGACCTCACAGAATGCATTGTGACGTCACAGAATGGATTGTGACGCGAGGGGATTGTGACATCACACTTTGGATTGTGACCTCACAGAATGCATTGTGACGTCACAGAATGGATTGTGGGGTGTCAGACTGGATTGTGACGTCACAGAACGCATTGTGACGTCACAGAATGGATTGTGGGGTGTCAGAATGGATTGTTACGTCACACTTTGGATTGTGACCTCACAGAATGCATTGTGACGTCACAGAATGGATTGTGGGGTGTCAGAATGGATTGTGACGTCACACTTTGGATTGTGACGTCACAGAATGCATTGTGACTTCACAGAATGTATTGTGGGGTGTCAGAATGGATTCTGACGTCACGCTTTGGATTGTGACGTCACAGAACGCATTGTGACGTCACAGAATGTATTGTGGGGTGTCAGACTGGATTGTGACGTCACAGAATGTATTGTGACGTCACAGAAGGGATTGTGACATCATCGAATGGATTGTGACGCGAGGGGGTTGTGACGTCACACTTTGGATTGTGACCTCACAGAATGCATTGTGACGTCACAGAATGGATTGTGACGCGAGGGGATTGTGACGTCACACTTTGGATTGTGACCTCACAGAATGCATTGTGACGTCACAGAATGGATTGTGGGGTGTCAGACTGGATTGTAACGTCACAGAATGCATTGTGACGTCATAGAATGGATTGTGACGTCAGAGAAGGGATTATGACATCACAGAATGGATTGTGACGCGAGTGGATTGTGACGTCACACTTTGGATTGTGACGTCACAGAATGGAATATGACGTCACAGAATTGATTGTGACGTCACAGAATGGATTGGGGGTGTAAGAATGGATTGTGACGTCACACTTTGGATTGTGACGTCACAGAATGTATTGTGACCTCACTGAATGGATTGTGGGGTGTCAGAATGGATTGTGACGTCACACTTTGGATTGTGACGTCACAGAATGCATTGTGACTTCACAGAATGTATTGTGGGGTTTCAGAATGGATTCTGACTGTCACACTTGGGATTGTGACGTCACACTTTGGATTGTGACGTCACAGAACGCATTGTGACGTCACAGAATGTATTGTGGGGTGTCAGACTGGATTGTGACGTCACAGAATGTATTGTGACGTCACATAATGCATTGTGACGTCACAGAATGGATTGTGACGCGAGCGGATTGTGACGTCACACTTTGGATTGTGACCTCACAGAATGCATTGTGACGTCACAGAATGGATTGTGACGCGAGGGGATTGTGACATCACACTTTGGATTGTGACCTCACAGAATGCATTGTGACGTCACAGAATGGATTGTGGGGTGTCAGACTGGATTGTGACGTCACAGAATGCATTGTGACGTCATAGAATGGATTGTGACGTCACAGAAGGGATTATGACATCACAGAATGGATTGTGACGCGAGTGGATTGTGACGTCACACTTTGGATTGTGACGTCACAGCATGGAATGTGACGTCACAGAATTGATTGTGACGTCACAGAATGCATTGGGGGTGTTAGAATGGATTGTGACGTCACACTTTGGATTGTGACGTCACAGAATGTATTGTGACGTCACAGAATGGATTGTGACGTCACAGAATGGATTGTGGGGTGTCAGAATGGATTGTGACGTCACAGAATGCATTGTGACGTCACAGAAGGGATTGTGACGTCACAGAAGGGATTGTGACATCATCGAATGGATTGTGACGCGAGGGGGTTGTGACATCACACTTTGGATTGTGACGTCACAGAATGCATTGTGACGTCACAGAATGGATTGTGGGGTGTCAGACTGGATTGTGACGTCACAGAATCCATTGTGACGTCATAGCATGGATTGTGACGTCACAGAATGTATTGTGACGTCACAGAATGCATTTTGACGCGAGGGGATTGTGACGTCATACTTTGGATTGTGACATCACAGAATGCATTGTGACGTCACAGAATGGATTGTGGGGTGTCAGACTGGATTGTGACGTCACATAATGCATTGTGACGTCACAGAAGGGATTGTGATGTCACAGAAGGGATTGTGACATCATCGAATGGATTGTGACGCGAGGGGTTTGTGATGTCACACTTTGGATTGTGACCTCAGAGAATGTAATTGTGACGTCACAGAATGCATTGTTGGGTGTCAGACTGGATTGTGACGTCACAGAATGCATTGTGACGTCACAGAATGCATTGTGACGTCACAGAATGGATTGTGGGGTGTCGGAATGGATTGTGACGTCACACTTTGGATTGTGACGTCACAGAATGCATTGTGACTTCACAGAATGTATTGTGGGGTGTCAGAATGGATTCTGACGTCACACTTGGGATTGTGACGTCACACTTTGGATTGTGACGTCACAGAAGGGATTATGACATCACAGAATGGATTGTGGGTTGTCAGAATGGATTGTGGCGTCACACTTTGGATTGTGACGTCACAGAATGCATTGTGACTTCACAGAATGTATTGTGGGGTGTCAGAATGGATTCTGACGTCACACTTGGGATAGTGACGTCACACTTTGGATTGTGACGTCACAGAAGGCATTGTGACGTCACAGAATGTATTGTGGCGTGTCAGACGGGATTGTGACGTCACAGAATGGATTGTGACGTCACAAAAGGGATTGTGACATCATCGAATGGATTGTGACGCGAGGGGGTTGTGACGTCACACTTTGGATTGTGACGTCACAGAATGGATTGTGACGTCACAGAATGCATTGTGACGTCATAGAATGGATTGTGACGTCACAGAAGGGATTATGACATCACAGAACGGATTGTGGGGTGTCAGACTGGATTGTGACGTCACAGAATGCATTGTGAAGACATAGAATGGATTGTGACGTCACAGAAGGGATTATGACATCACAGAATGGATTGTGACGCGAGTGGATGTTGACGTCACACTTTGGATTGTGACGTCACAGAATGCATTGTGACGTCACAATACAAAGTGTGACGTCACAGAATGCATTGTGATGTCACAGAATGGATTGTGACGTCACACTTTGGATTGTGACGTCACAGAATGTATTGTGACGTCACAGAATGCATTGTGACGTCACAGAATGTATTGTGACGTCACAGAATGCATTGTGACGCGAGCGGATTGTGACGTCACACTTTGGATTGTGACCTCACAGAATGCATTGTGACGTCACAGAATGGATTGTGGGGTGTTAGACTGGATTGTGACGTCACAGAATGCATTGTGACGTCACACTTTGGATTGTGACCTCACAGAATGCATTGTGACATCACAGAATGGATTGTGATGCGAGGGGATTGTGACGTCACACTTTGGATTGTGACGTCACAGAACGCATTGTGACGTCACAGAATGTATTGTGGGGTGTCAGACTGGATTGTGACGTCACAGAATGTATTGTGACGTCACATAATGCATTGTGACGTCACAGAATGGATTGTGACGCGAGCGGATTGTGACGTCACACTTTGGATTGTGACCTCACAGAATGCATTGTGACGTCACAGAATGGATTGTGACGCGAGGGGATTGTGACATCACACTTTGGATTGTGACCTCACAGAATGCATTGTGACGTCACAGAATGGATTGTGGGGTGTCAGACTGGATTGTGACGTCACAGAATGCATTGTGACGTCATAGAATGGATTGTGACGTCACAGAAGGGATTATGACATCACAGAATGGATTGTGACGCGAGTGGATTGTGACGTCACACTTTGGATTGTGACGTCACAGCATGGAATGTGACGTCACAGAATTGATTGTGACGTCACAGAATGCATTGGGGGTGTAAGAATGGATTGTGACGTCACACTTTGGATTGTGACGTCACAGAATGTATTGTGACGTCACAGAATGGATTGTGACGTCACAGAATGGATTGTGGGGTGTCAGAATGGATTGTGACGTCACAGAATGCATTGTGACGTCACAGAATGTATTGTGACGTCACAGAAGGGATTGTGACATCATCGAATGGATTGTGACGCGAGGGGGTTGTGACATCACACTTTGGATTGTGACGTCACAGAATGCATTGTGACGTCACAGAATGGATTGTGGGGTGTCAGACTGGATTGTGACGTCACAGAATCCATTGTGACGTCATAGCATGGATTGTGACGTCACAGAATGTATTGTGACGTCACAGAATGGATTTTGACGCGAGGGGATTGTGACGTCATACTTTGGATTGTGACATCACAGAATGCATTGTGACGTCACAGAATGGATTGTGGGGTGTCAGACTGGATTGTGACGTCACAGAATGCATTGTGACGTCACAGAAGGGATTGTGATGTCACAGAAGGGATTGTGACATCATCGAATGGATTGTGACGCGAGGGGTTTGTGATGTCACGCTTTGGATTGTGACCTCAGAGAATGTAATTGTGACGTCACAGAATGCATTGTTGGGTGTCAGACTGGATTGTGACGTCACAGAATGCATTGTGACGTCACAGAATGCATTGTGACGTCACAGAATGGATTGTGGGGTGTCAGAATGGATTGTGACGTCACACTTTGGATTGTGACGTCACAGAATGCATTGTGACTTCACAGAATGTATTGTGGGGTGTCAGAATGGATTCTGACGTCACACTTGGGATTGTGACGTCACACTTTGGATTGTGACGTCACAGAAGGGATTATGACATCACAGAATGGATTGTGGGTTGTCAGAATGGATTGTGGCGTCACACTTTGGATTGTGACGTCACAGAATGCATTGTGACTTCACAGAATGTATTGTGGGGTGTCAGAATGGATTCTGACGTCACACTTGGGATAGTGACGTCACACTTTGGATTGTGACGTCACAGAAGGCATTGTGACGTCACAGAATGTATTGTGGCGTGTCAGACGGGATTGTGACGTCACAGAATGGATTGTGACGTCACAGAAGGGATTGTGACATCATCGAATGGATTGTGACGCGAGGGGGTTGTGACGTCACACTTTGGATTGTGACGTCACAGAATGGATTGTGACGTCACAGAATGGATTGTGACGCGAGGGGATTGTGACGTCACACTTTGGATTGTGACCTCACAGAATGCATTGTGACGTCACAGAATGGATTGTGACGCGAGGGGATTGTGACGTCACACTTTGGATTGTGACCTCACAGAATGCATTGTGACGTCACAGAATGGATTGTGGGGTGTCAGACTGGATTGTGACGTCACAGAATGCATTGTGACGTCATAGAATGGATTGTGACGTCAGAGAAGGGATTATGACATCACAGAATGGATTGTGACGCGAGTGGATTGTGACGTCACACTTTGGATTGTGACGTCACAGAATGGAATGTGACGTCACAGAATTGATTGTGACGTCACAGAATGTATTGTGGGGTGTCAGACTGGATTGTGACGTCACAGAATGTATTGTGACTTCACAGAATGTATTGTGGGGTGTCAGAATGGATTCTGACGTCACACTTGGGATTGTGACGTCACACTTTGGATTGTGACGTCACAGAAGGGATTATGACATCACAGAATGGATTGTGGGTTGTCAGAATGGATTGTGGCGTCACACTTTGGATTGTGACGTCACAGAATGCATTGTGACTTCACAGAATGTATTGTGGGGTGTCAGAATGGATTCTGACGTCACACTTGGGATAGTGACGTCACACTTTGGATTGTGACGTCACAGAAGGCATTGTGACGTCACAGAATGTATTGTGGCGTGTCAGACGGGATTGTGACGTCACAGAATGGATTGTGACGTCACAAAAGGGATTGTGACATCATCGAATGGATTGTGACGCGAGGGGGTTGTGACGTCACACTTTGGATTGTGACGTCACAGAATGGATTGTGACGTCACAGAATGCATTGTGACGTCATAGAATGGATTGTGACGTCACAGAAGGGATTATGACATCACAGAACGGATTGTGGGGTGTCAGACTGGATTGTGACGTCACAGAATGCATTGTGAAGACATAGAATGGATTGTGACGTCACAGAAGGGATTATGACATCACAGAATGGATTGTGACGCGAGTGGATGTTGACGTCACACTTTGGATTGTGACGTCACAGAATGCATTGTGACGTCACAATACAAAGTGTGACGTCACAGAATGCATTGTGATGTCACAGAATGGATTGTGACGTCACACTTTGGATTGTGACGTCACAGAATGTATTGTGACGTCACAGAATGCATTGTGACGTCACAGAATGTATTGTGACGTCACAGAATGCATTGTGACGCGAGCGGATTGTGACGTCACACTTTGGATTGTGACCTCACAGAATGCATTGTGACGTCACAGAATGGATTGTGGGGTGTTAGACTGGATTGTGACGTCACAGAATGCATTGTGACGTCACACTTTGGATTGTGACCTCACAGAATGCATTGTGACATCACAGAATGGATTGTGATGCGAGGGGATTGTGACGTCACACTTTGGATTGTGACGTCACAGAACGCATTGTGACGTCACAGAATGTATTGTGGGGTGTCAGACTGGATTGTGACGTCACAGAATGTATTGTGACGTCACATAATGCATTGTGACGTCACAGAATGTATTGTGACGCGAGCGGATTGTGACGTCACACTTTGGATTGTGACCTCACAGAATGCATTGTGACGTCACAGAATGGATTGTGACGCGAGGGGATTGTGACATCACACTTTGGATTGTGACCTCACAGAATGCATTGTGACGTCACAGAATGGATTGTGGGGTGTCAGACTGGATTGTGACGTCACAGAATGCATTGTGACGTCATAGAATGGATTGTGACGTCACAGAAGGGATTATGACATCACAGAATGGATTGTGACGCGAGTGGATTGTGACGTCACACTTTGGATTGTGACGTCACAGCATGGAATGTGACGTCACAGAATTGATTGTGACGTCACAGAATGGATTGGGGTGTAAGAATGGATTGTGACGTCACACTTTGGATTGTGACGTCACAGAATGTATTGTGACGTCACAGAATGGATTGTGACGTCACAGAATGGATTGTGGGGTGTCAGAATGGATTGTGACGTCACAGAATGCATTGTGACGTCACAGAATGTATTGTGACGTCACAGAAGGGATTGTGACATCATCGAATGGATTGTGACGCGAGGGGGTTGTGACATCACACTTTGGATTGTGACGTCACAGAATGCATTGTGACGTCACAGAATGGATTGTGGGGTGTCAGACTGGATTGTGACGTCACAGAATCCATTGTGACGTCATAGCATGGATTGTGACGTCACAGAATGTATTGTGACGTCACAGAATGGATTTTGACGCGAGGGGATTGTGACGTCATACTTTGGATTGTGACATCACAGAATGCATTGTGACGTCACAGAATGGATTGTGGGGTGTCAGACTGGATTGTGACGTCACAGAATGCATTGTGACGTCACAGAAGGGATTGTGATGTCACAGAAGGGATTGTGACATCATCGAATGGATTGTGACGCGAGGGGTTTGTGATGTCACGCTTTGGATTGTGACCTCAGAGAATGTAATTGTGACGTCACAGAATGCATTGTTGGGTGTCAGACTGGATTGTGACGTCACAGAATGCATTGTGACGTCACAGAATGCATTGTGACGTCACAGAATGGATTGTGGGGTGTCAGAATGGATTGTGACGTCACACTTTGGATTGTGACGTCACAGAATGCATTGTGACTTCACAGAATGTATTGTGGGGTGTCAGAATGGATTCTGACGTCACACTTGGGATTGTGACGTCACACTTTGGATTGTGACGTCACAGAAGGGATTATGACATCACAGAATGGATTGTGGGTTGTCAGAATGGATTGTGGCGTCACACTTTGGATTGTGACGTCACAGAATGCATTGTGACTTCACAGAATGTATTGTGGGGTGTCAGAATGGATTCTGACGTCACACTTGGGATAGTGACGTCACACTTTGGATTGTGACGTCACAGAAGGCATTGTGACGTCACAGAATGTATTGTGGCGTGTCAGACGGGATTGTGACGTCACAGAATGGATTGTGACGTCACAGAAGGGATTGTGACATCATCGAATGGATTGTGACGCGAGGGGGTTGTGACGTCACACTTTGGATTGTGACGTCACAGAAGGGATTGTGACGTCACAGAATGGATTGTGACGCGAGGGGATTGTGACGTCACACTTTGGATTGTGACCTCACAGAATGCATTGTGACGTCACAGAATGGATTGTGACGCGAGGGGATTGTGACGTCACACTTTGGATTGTGACCTCACAGAATGCATTGTGACGTCACAGAATGGATTGTGGGGTGTCAGACTGGATTGTGACGTCACAGAATGCATTGTGACGTCATAGAATGGATTGTGACGTCAGAGAAGGGATTATGACATCACAGAATGGATTGTGACGCGAGTGGATTGTGACGTCACACTTTGGATTGTGACGTCACAGAATGGAATGTGACGTCACAGAATTGATTGTGACGTCACAGAATGTATTGTGGGGTGTCAGACTGGATTGTGACGTCACAGAATGTATTGTGACGTCACAGAAGGGATTGTGACATCATCGAATGGATTGTGACGCGAGGGGGTTGTGACGTCACACTTTGGATTGTGACGTCACAGAATGCATTGTGACTTCACAGAATGTATTGTGGGGTGTCAGAATGGATTCTGACGTCACACTTGGGATAGTGACGTCACACTTTGGATTGTGACGTCACAGAAGGCATTGTGACGTCACAGAATGGATTGTGACGCGAGCGGATTGTGACGTCACACTTTGGATTGTGACCTCACAGAATGCATTGTGACGTCACAGAATGGATTGTGGGGTGTTAGATTGGATTGTGACGTCACATAATGCATTGTGACGTCACAGAAGGGATTGTGACGTCACAGAATGCATTGTGACATCACAGAATGGATTGTGATGCGAGGGGATTGTGACGTCACACTTTGGATTGTGACGTCATAGAATGGATTGTGACGTCACAGAATGCATTGTGACGTCACACTTTGGATTGTGACGTCACAGAATGCATTGTGACGTCACAGAATGCATTGTGACGTCACAGAATGGATTGTGGGGTGTCAGACTGGATTGTGACGTCACAGAATGCATTGTGACGTCTCAGAATGTATTGTGACGTCACAGAATGGATTTTGACGCGAGGGGATTGTGACGTCATACTTTGCATTGTGACATCACAGAATGCATTGTGACGTCACAGAATGGATTGTGACGTCACAGAATGGATTGGGGTGTAAGAATGGATTGTGACGTCACACTTTGGATTGTGACGTCACAGAATGTATTGTGACGTCACAGAATGGATTGTGGGGTGTCAGAATGGATTGTGACGTCACACTTTGGATTATGACGTCACAGAATGCATTGTGACGTCACAGAATGGATTGTGGGGTGTCAGATTGGATTGTGACGTCACAGAATTCATTGTGATGTCACAGAATGTATTGTGATGTCACAGAAGGGATTGTGACAGCATCGAATGGATTGTGACGCGAGGGGATTGTGACGTCACACTTTGGATTGTGACGTCACAGAATGCATTGTGACTTCACAGAATGTATTGTGGGGTGTCAGAATGGATTCTGACGTCACACTTGGGATTGTGACGTCACACTTTGGATTGTGACGTCACAGAACGCATTGTGACGTCACAGAATGTATTGTGGGGTGTCAGACTGGATTGTGACGTCACAGAATGTATTGTGACGTCACAGAAGGGATTGTGACATCATCGAATGGATTGTGACGCGAGGGGGTTGTGACGTCACACTTTGGATTGTGACGTCACAGAATGCATTTTGAAGTCACAGAATGGATTGTGGGGTGTCAGACTGGATTGTGACGTCACAGAATGCATTGTGACGTCACAGAAGGGATTGTGACGTCACAGAATGCATTGTGACATCACAGAATGGATTGTGATGCGAGGGGATTGTGACGTCACACTTTGGATTGTGACGTCACAGAATGCATTGTGACGTCACAGAATGCATTGTGGTGCGTCAGAATGGATTGTGACGTCACAGAAGGGATTGTGACGTCACACTTTGTATTGTGACGTCACAGAATGCATTGTGACGTCACAGAATGCATTGTGACGTCACACTATGGATTGTGACGTCACATAATGGATTGTGACGTCACAGATTGCATTGTGACGTCACAGAATGGATTGTGGGGTGTCAGACTGGATTGTGACGTCACAGAATGCATTGTGACGTCTCAGAATGTATTGTGACATCACAGAATGGATTGTGACGCGAGTGGATTGTGACGTCACACTTTGGATTGTGACGTCACAGAATGCATTGTGACGTCACAGAATGGATTGTGACGTCACAGAATGGATTGGGGTGTAAGAATGGATTGTGACGTCACACTTTGGATTGTGACGTCACAGAATGTATTGTGACGTCACAGAATGGATTGTGGGGTGTCAGAATGGATTGTGACGTCACACTTTGGATTGTGACGTCACAGAATGCATTTTGAAGTCACAGAATGGATTGTGGGGTGTCAGACTGGATTGTGACGTCACAGAATGCATTGTGACGTCACAGAAGGGATTGTGACGTCACAGAATGCATTGTGACATCACAGAATGGATTGTGATGCGAGGGGATTGTGACGTCACACTTTGGATTGTGACGTCACAGAATGCATTGTGACGTCACAGAATGCATTGTGGTGCGTCAGAATGGATTGTGACGTCACAGAAGGGATTGTGACGTCACACTTTGTATTGTGACGTCACAGAATGCATTGTGACGTCACAGAATGCATTGTGGTGTGTCAGAATGGATTGTGACGTCACAGAATATATTGTGACGTCACACTTTGGATTGTGACGTCACAGAATGCATTGTGACGTCACAGAATGCATTGTGGGGTGTCAGAATGGATTGTGACGTCACACTTTGGATTGTGACGTCACAGAATGCATTGTGACGTCACAGAATGCATTGGTGGGTGTCAGACTGGATTGTGACGTCACAGAATGCATTGTGACGTCACAGAATGCATTGTGACGTCTCAGAATGTATTGTGACGTCACAGAATGGATTTTGACGCGAGGGGATTGTGACGTCAAACTTTGGATTGTGACGTCACAGAATGCATTGTGACGTCACAGAATGGATTGTGGGGTGTCAGATTGGATTGTGACGTCACAGAATTCATTGTGATGTCACAGAATGTATTGTGATGTCACAGAAGGGATTGTGACAGCATCGAATGGATTGTGACGCGAGGGGATTGTGACGTCACACTTTGGATTGTGACGTCACAGAATGCATTGTGACTTCACAGAATGTATTGTGGGGTGTCAGAATGGATTCTGACGTCACGCTTTGGATTGTGACGTCACAGAACGCATTGTGACGTCACAGAATGTATTGTGGGGTGTCAGACTGGATTGTGACGTCACAGAATGTATTGTGACGTCACAGAAGGGATTGTGACATCATCGAATGGATTGTGACGCGAGGGGGTTGTGACGTCACACTTTGGATTGTGACCTCACAGAATGCATTGTGACGTCACAGAATGGATTGTGGGGTGTCAGACTGGATTGTGACGTCACAGAATCCATTGTGATGTCACAGAATGGATTGTGATGTCACAGAAGGGATTGTGACATCATCGAATGGATTGTGACTCGAGGGGGTTGTGACATCACACTTTGGATTGTGACGTCACAGAATGCATTGTGACGTCACAGAATGGATTGTGGGGTGTCAGACTGGATTGTGACGTCACACTTTGGATTGTGACGTCACAGAATGCATTGTGACTTCACAGAATGTATTGTGGGGTGTCAGAATGGATTCTGACGTCACACTTGGGATTGTGACGTCACACTTTGGATTGTGACGTCACAGAAGGGATTATGACATCACAGAATGGATTGTGGGTTGTCAGAATGGATTGTGGCGTCACACTTTGGATTGTGACGTCACAGAATGCATTGTGACTTCACAGAATGTATTGTGGGGTGTCAGAATGGATTCTGACGTCACACTTGGGATAGTGACGTCACACTTTGGATTGTGACGTCACAGAAGGCATTGTGACGTCACAGAATGTATTGTGGCGTGTCAGACGGGATTGTGACGTCACAGAATGGATTGTGACGTCACAGAAGGGATTGTGACATCATCGAATGGATTGTGACGCGAGGGGGTTGTGACGTCACACTTTGGATTGTGACGTCACAGAAGGGATTGTGACGTCACAGAATGGATTGTGACGCGAGGGGATTGTGACGTCACACTTTGGATTGTGACCTCACAGAATGCATTGTGACGTCACAGAATGGATTGTGACGCGAGGGGATTGTGACGTCACACTTTGGATTGTGACCTCACAGAATGCATTGTGACGTCACAGAATGGATTGTGGGGTGTCAGACTGGATTGTGACGTCACAGAATGCATTGTGACGTCATAGAATGGATTGTGACGTCAGAGAAGGGATTATGACATCACAGAATGGATTGTGACGCGAGTGGATTGTGACGTCACACTTTGGATTGTGACGTCACAGAATGGAATGTGACGTCACAGAATTGATTGTGACGTCACAGAATGTATTGTGGGGTGTCAGACTGGATTGTGACGTCACAGAATGTATTGTGACGTCACAGAAGGGATTGTGACATCATCGAATGGATTGTGACGCGAGGGGGTTGTGACGTCACACTTTGGATTGTGACGTCACAGAATGCATTGTGACTTCACAGAATGTATTGTGGGGTGTCAGAATGGATTCTGACGTCACACTTGGGATAGTGACGTCACACTTTGGATTGTGACGTCACAGAAGGCATTGTGACGTCACAGAATGGATTGTGACGCGAGCGGATTGTGACGTCACACTTTGGATTGTGACCTCACAGAATGCATTGTGACGTCACAGAATGGATTGTGGGGTGTTAGATTGGATTGTGACGTCACAGAATGCATTGTGACGTCACAGAAGGGATTGTGACGTCACAGAATGCATTGTGACATCACAGAATGGATTGTGATGCGAGGGGATTGTGACGTCACACTTTGGATTGTGACGTCATAGAATGGATTGTGACGTCACAGAATGCATTGTGACGTCACACTTTGGATTGTGACGTCACAGAATGCATTGTGACGTCACAGAATGCATTGTGACGTCACAGAATGGATTGTGGGGTGTCAGACTGGATTGTGACGTCACAGAATGCATTGTGACGTCTCAGAATGTATTGTGACGTCACAGAATGGATTTTGACGCGAGGGGATTGTGACGTCATACTTTGCATTGTGACATCACAGAATGCATTGTGACGTCACAGAATGGATTGTGACGTCACAGAATGGATTGGGGTGTAAGAATGGATTGTGACGTCACACTTTGGATTGTGACGTCACAGAATGTATTGTGACGTCACAGAATGGATTGTGGGGTGTCAGAATGGATTGTGACGTCACACTTTGGATTATGACGTCACAGAATGCATTGTGACGTCACAGAATGGATTGTGGGGTGTCAGATTGGATTGTGACGTCACAGAATTCATTGTGATGTCACAGAATGTATTGTGATGTCACAGAAGGGATTGTGACAGCATCGAATGGATTGTGACGCGAGGGGATTGTGACGTCACACTTTGGATTGTGACGTCACAGAATGCATTGTGACTTCACAGAATGTATTGTGGGGTGTCAGAATGGATTCTGACGTCACACTTGGGATTGTGACGTCACACTTTGGATTGTGACGTCACAGAACGCATTGTGACGTCACAGAATGTATTGTGGGGTGTCAGACTGGATTGTGACGTCACAGAATGTATTGTGACGTCACAGAAGGGATTGTGACATCATCGAATGGATTGTGACGCGAGGGGGTTGTGACGTCACACTTTGGATTGTGACGTCACAGAATGCATTTTGAAGTCACAGAATGGATTGTGGGGTGTCAGACTGGATTGTGACGTCACAGAATGCATTGTGACGTCACAGAAGGGATTGTGACGTCACAGAATGCATTGTGACATCACAGAATGGATTGTGATGCGAGGGGATTGTGACGTCACACTTTGGATTGTGACGTCACAGAATGCATTGTGACGTCACAGAATGCATTGTGGTGCGTCAGAATGGATTGTGACGTCACAGAAGGGATTGTGACGTCACACTTTGTATTGTGACGTCACAGAATGCATTGTGACGTCACAGAATGCATTGTGACGTCACACTATGGATTGTGACGTCACATAATGGATTGTGACGTCACAGATTGCATTGTGACGTCACAGAATGGATTGTGGGGTGTCAGACTGGATTGTGACGTCACAGAATGCATTGTGACGTCTCAGAATGTATTGTGACATCACAGAATGGATTGTGACGCGAGTGGATTGTGACGTCACACTTTGGATTGTGACGTCACAGAATGCATTGTGACGTCACAGAATGGATTGTGACGTCACAGAATGGATTGGGGTGTAAGAATGGATTGTGACGTCACACTTTGGATTGTGACGTCACAGAATGTATTGTGACGTCACAGAATGGATTGTGGGGTGTCAGAATGGATTGTGACGTCACACTTTGGATTGTGACGTCACAGAATGCATTTTGAAGTCACAGAATGGATTGTGGGGTGTCAGACTGGATTGTGACGTCACAGAATGCATTGTGACGTCACAGAAGGGATTGTGACGTCACAGAATGCATTGTGACATCACAGAATGGATTGTGATGCGAGGGGATTGTGACGTCACACTTTGGATTGTGACGTCACAGAATGCATTGTGACGTCACAGAATGCATTGTGGTGCGTCAGAATGGATTGTGACGTCACAGAAGGGATTGTGACGTCACACTTTGTATTGTGACGTCACAGAATGCATTGTGACGTCACAGAATGCATTGTGGTGTGTCAGAATGGATTGTGACGTCACAGAATATATTGTGACGTCACACTTTGGATTGTGACGTCACAGAATGCATTGTGACGTCACAGAATGCATTGTGGGGTGTCAGAATGGATTGTGACGTCACACTTTGGATTGTGACGTCACAGAATGCATTGTGACGTCACAGAATGCATTGGTGGGTGTCAGACTGGATTGTGACGTCACAGAATGCATTGTGACGTCACAGAATGCATTGTGACGTCTCAGAATGTATTGTGACGTCACAGAATGGATTTTGACGCGAGGGGATTGTGACGTCAAACTTTGGATTGTGACGTCACAGAATGCATTGTGACGTCACAGAATGGATTGTGGGGTGTCAGATTGGATTGTGACGTCACAGAATTCATTGTGATGTCACAGAATGTATTGTGATGTCACAGAAGGGATTGTGACAGCATCGAATGGATTGTGACGCGAGGGGATTGTGACGTCACACTTTGGATTGTGACGTCACAGAATGCATTGTGACTTCACAGAATGTATTGTGGGGTGTCAGAATGGATTCTGACGTCACGCTTTGGATTGTGACGTCACAGAACGCATTGTGACGTCACAGAATGTATTGTGGGGTGTCAGACTGGATTGTGACGTCACAGAATGTATTGTGACGTCACAGAAGGGATTGTGACATCATCGAATGGATTGTGACGCGAGGGGGTTGTGACGTCACACTTTGGATTGTGACCTCACAGAATGCATTGTGACGTCACAGAATGGATTGTGGGGTGTCAGACTGGATTGTGACGTCACAGAATCCATTGTGATGTCACAGAATGGATTGTGATGTCACAGAAGGGATTGTGACATCATCGAATGGATTGTGACTCGAGGGGGTTGTGACATCACACTTTGGATTGTGACGTCACAGAATGCATTGTGACGTCACAGAATGGATTGTGGGGTGTCAGACTGGATTGTGACGTCACAGAATCCATTGTGACGTCATAGCATGGATTGTGACGTCACAGAATGGATTGTGACGTCACAGATGGGATTTTGACGCGAGGGGATTGTGACGTCACACTTTGGATTGTGACGTCACAGAATGCATTGTGACGTCACAGAATGGATTGTGGGGTGTCAGACTGGATTGTGACGTCACAGAATCCATTGTGACGTCATAGCATGGATTGTGACGTCACAGAATGCATTGTGACGTCACAGAATGGATTGTGGGGTGTCAGAATGGATTGTGACGTCACAGAATGCATTGTGACGACACAGAAGGGATTGTGATGTCACAGAAGGGATTGTGACATCATCGAATGTATTGTGACGCGAGGGGTTTGTGATGTCACACTTTGGATTGTGACGTCAAGGGAATGTAATTGTGACGTCACAGAATGCATTGTTGGGTGTCAGACTGGATTGTGACGTCACAGAATGCATTGTGACGTCATAGAACTGATTGTGATGTCACAGAAGGGATTATGACATCACAGAATGGATTGTGACGCGAGGGGATTGTGACGTCACACTTTGGATTGTGACGTCACAGAATGCATTGTGACGTCACAGAATGGATTGTGGGGTGTCAGAATGGATTGTGACGTCACACTTTGGATTGTGACGTCACAGAATGCATTGTGACGTCACAGAATGGATTGTGACGTCACGCTTTGGATTGTGACGTCACAGAATGGATTGTGACGTCACAGAATGCATTGTGACGTCACAGAATGGATTGTGACGCGAGCGGATTGTGACGTCACACTTTGGACTGTGACGTCACAGAATGCATTGTGACGTCACAGAATGGATTCTGGGGTGTTAGACTGGATTGTGACGTCACAAAATGCATTGTGACGTCACAGAAGGGATTGTGACGTCACAGAATGCATTGTGACATCACAGAATGGATTGTGATGCGAGGGGATTGTGACGTCACACTTTGGATTGTGACGTCACAGAATGCATTGTGACGTCACAGAATGCATTGTGGTGCGTCAGAATGGATTGTGACGTCACAGAATGCATTGTGACGTCACACTTTGGATTGTGACGTCACAGAATGCATTGTGACGTCTCAGAATGTATTGTGACATCACAGAATGGATTGTGACGCGAGTGGATTGTGACGTCACACTTTGGATTGTGACGTCACAGCATGGAATGTGACGTCACAGAATTGATTGTGACGTCACAGAATGGATTGGGGTGTAAGAATGGATTGTGACGTCACACTTTGGATTGTGACGTCACAGAATGTATTCTGACGTCACAGAATGGATTGTGGGGTGTCAGAATGGATTGTGATGTCACACTTTGGATTGTGACGTCACAGAATGCATTGTGACGTCACAGAATGCATTGTGGTGTGTCAGAATGGATTGTGACGTCACAGAATGCATTGTGACGTCACAGAAGGGATTGTGATGTCACAGAAGGGATTGTGACATCATCGAATGTATTGTGACGCGAGGGGTTTGTGATGTCACACTTTGGATTGTGACGTCAAGGGAATGTAATTGTGACGTCACAGAATGCATTGTTGGGTGTCAGACTGGATTGTGACGTCACAGAATGCATTGTGACGTCATAGAACTGATTGTGATGTCACAGAAGGGATTATGACATCACAGAATGGATTGTGACGCGAGGGGATTGTGACGTCACACTTTGGATTGTGACGTCACAGAATGCATTGTGACGTCACAGAATGGATTGTGGGGTGTCAGAATGGATTGTGACGTCACACTTTGGATTGTGACGTCACAGAATGGATTGTGACGTCACACTTTGGATTGTGACGTCACAGAATGGATTGTGACGTCACAGAATGCATTGTGACGTCACAGAATGGATTGTGACGTCACAGAATGGATTGTGACGCGAGCGGATTGTGACGTCACACTTTGGATTGTGACCTCACAGAATGCATTGTGACGTCACAGAATGGATTCTGGGGTGTTAGACTGGATTGTGACGTCACAGAATGCATTGTGACGTCACAGAAGGGATTGTGACGTCACAGAATGCATTGTGACATCAAAGAATGGATTGTGATGCGAGGGGATTGTGACGTCACACTTTGGATTGTGACGTCACAGAATGCATTGTGACGTCACAGAATGGATTGTGGGGTGTCAGAATGGATTGTTACGTCACACTTTGGATTGTGACCTCACAGAATGCATTGCGACGTCACAGAATGCATTGTGACGTCTCAGAATGTATTGTGACGTCACAGAATGGATTTTGACGCGAGGGGATTGTGACGTCACACTTTGGATTGTGACGTCACAGAATGCATTGTGACGTCACAGAATGGATTGTGGGGTGTCAGATTGGATTGTGACGTCACAGAATTCATTGTGATGTCACAGAATGGATTGTGACGTCACAGAAGGGATTGTGACATCATCGAATGGATTGTGACGCGAGGGGATTGTGACGTCACACTTTGGATTGTGACGTCACAGAATGCATTGTGACTTCACAGAATGGATTGTGGGGTGTCAGAATGGATTGTGACGTCACAGAATCCATTGTGACGTCATAGCATGGATTGTGACGTCACAGAATGTATTGTGACGTCACAGAAGGGATTGTGACGCGAGGGGATTGTGACGTCACACTTTGGATTGTGACGTCACAGAATGCATTGTGACGTCACAGAATGGATTGTGTCGCGAGGGGATTGTGACGTCACACTTTGGATTGTGACCTCACAGAATGCATTGTGACGTCACAGAATGGATTGTGGGGTGTCAGACTGGATTGTGACGTCACACTTTGGATTGTGACGTCAGAGAATGGATTGTGACGTTACAGAAGGGATTGTGACATCACAGAATGGATTGTGACGCGAGTGGATTGTGACGTCACACTTTGGATTGTGACGTCACAGAATGGAATGTGACGTCACAGAATTGATTGTGACGTCACAGAATGGATTGGGGGTGTAAGAATGGATTGTGACGTCACACTTTGGATTGTGACGTCACAGAATGTATTGTGACTTCACAGAATGGATTGTGGGGTGTCAGAATGGATTGTGACGTCACACTTTGGATTGTGACGTCACAGAATGCATTGTGACTTCACAGAATGCATTGTGGTGTGTCAGAATGGATTGTGACGTCACAGAATATATTGTGACGTCACACTTTGGATTGTGACGTCACACTTTGGATTGTGACGTCACATAATGGATTGTGACGTCACACAATGGATTGTGACGTCACACTTTGGATTGTGACGTCACAGAATGTATTGTGACGTCACAGAATGCATTGTGACGTCACAGAATGTATTGTGGGGTGTCAGACTGGATTGTGACGTCACAGAATGCATTGTGACGTCTCAGAATGTATTGTGACGTCACAGAATGGATTTTGACGCGAGGGGATTGTGACGTCATACTTTGCATTGTGACATCACAGAATGCATTGTGACGTCACAGAATGGATTGTGGGGTGTCAGACTGGATTGTGACGTCACAGAATCCATTGTGATGTCACAGAATGGATTGTGATGTCACAGAAGGGATTGTGACATCATCGAATGGATTGTGACGCGAGGGGGTTGTGACATCACACTTTGGATTGTGACGTCACAGAATGCATTGTGACGTCACAGAATGGATTGTGGGGTGTCAGACTGGATTGTGACGTCACAGAATCCATTGTGACGTCATAGCATGGATTGTGACGTCACAGAATGGATTGTGACGTCACAGAAGGGATTTTGACGCGAGGGGACTGTGACGTCACACTTTGGATTGTGACGTCACAGAATGGATTGTGGGGTGTCAGACTGGATTGTGACGTCACAGAATGCATTGTGACGTCACAGAATGTATTGTGACGTCACAGAAGGGATTGTGACATCATTGAATGGATTGTGACGCGAGGGGGTTGTGACATCACACTTTGGATTGTGACGTCACAGAATGCATTGTGACGTCACAGAATGGATTGTGGGGTGTCAGACTGGATTGTGACGTCACAGAATCCATTGTGACATCATAGCATGGATTGTGACGTCACAGAATGTATTGTGATGTCACAGAATGGATTTTGACGCGAGGGGATTGTGACGTCACACTTTGGATTGTGACGTCACAGAATGCATTGTGACGTCACAGAATGGATTGTGGGGTGTCAGACTGGATTGTGACGTCACAGAATGCATTGTGACGTCACAGAAGGGATTGTGATGTCACAGAAGGGATTGTGACATCATCGAATGTATTGTGACGCGAGGGGTTTGTGATGTCACGCTTTGGATTGTGACGTCAGAGAATGTAATTGTGACGTCACAGAATGCATTGTTGGGTGTCAGACTGGATTGTGACGTCACACTTTGGATTGTGACGTCACAGAATGCATTGTGACGTCACAGAATGCATTGTGGTGTGTCAGAATGGATTGTGACGTCACAGAATGCATTGTGACGTCACACTTTGGATTGTGACGTCACACAATGGATTGTGACGTCACACAATGGATTGTGACGTCACACTTTGGATTGTGACGTCACAGAATGTATTGTGACGTCACAGAATGCATTGTGACGTCACAGAATATATTGTGACGTCACACTTTGGATTGTGACGTCACAGAATGCATTGTGACGTCACAGAATTGATTGTGGGGTGTCAGAATGGATTGTGACGTCACACTTTGGATTGTGACGTCACAGAATGCATTGTGACTTCACAGAATGTATTGTGGGGTGTCAGAATGGATTCTGACGTCACACTTGGGATTGTGACGTCACACTTTGGATTGTGACGTCACAGAACGCATTGTGACGTCACAGAATGTATTGTGGGGTGTCAGACTGGATTGTGACGTCACAGAATGTATTGTGACGTCACAGAATGGATTGTGACGTGAGGGGATTCTGACGTCACACTTGGGATTGTGACGTCACAGAATGCATTGTGACGTCACAGAATGGATTGTGGGGTGTCAGACTGGATTGTGACGTCACAGAATCCATTGTGACGTCATAGCATGGATTGTGACGTCACAGAATGTATTGTGACGTCACAGAATGGATTTTGACACGAGGGGATTGTGACGTCACACTTTGGATTGTGACGTCACAGAATGCATTGTGACGTCACAGAATGGATTGTGGGGTGTCAGACTGGATTGTGACGTCACAGAATGCATTGTGACGTCACAGAAGGGATTGTGATGTCACAGAAGGGATTGTGACATCATCGAATGTACTGTGACGCGAGGGGTTTGTGATGTCACGCTTTGGATTGTGACGTCACAGAATGCATTGTGACTTCACAGAATGTATTGTGGGGTGTCAGAATGGATTCTGACGTCACACTTGGGATTGTGACGTCACACTTTGGATTGTGACGTCACAGAAGGCATTGTGACGTCACAGAATGGATTGTGGGGTGTCAGAATGGATTGTGACGTCACACTTTGGATTGTGACGTCACAGAATGCATTGTTGGGTGTCAGACTGGATTGTGACGTCACAGAATGCATTGTGACGTCATAGAATGGATTGTGACGTCACAGAAGGGATTGGGGTGTAAGAATGGATTGTGACGTCACACTTTGGATTGTGACGTCACAGAATGTATTGTGACGTCACAGAATGGATTGTGGGGTGTCAGAATGGATTGTGACATCATCGAATGGATTGTGACGCGAGGGGGTTGTGACATCACACTTTGGATTGTGACGTCACAGAATGCATTGTGACGTCACAGAATGGATTGTGGGGTGTCAGACTGGATTGTGACGTCACAGAATCCATTGTGACGTCATAGCATGGATTGTGACGTCACAGAATGTATTGTGACGTCACAGAATGGATTTTGACGCGAGGGGATTGTGACGTCACACTTTGGATTGTGACGTCACAGAATGGATTGTGACGTCACAGAAGGGATTGTGACATCACAGAATGCATTGTGACATCAAAGAATGGATTGTGATGCGAGGGGATTGTGACGTCACACTTTGGATTGTGACGTCTCAGAATGTATTGTGACGTCACAGAATGGATTTTGACGCGAGGGGATTGTGACGTCACACTTTGGATTGTGACGTCACAGAATGCATTGTGACGTCACAGAATGGATTGTGGGGTGTCAGATTGGATTGTGACGTCACAGAATTCATTGTGATGTCACAGAATGGATTGTGACGTCACAGAAGGGATTGTGACATCATCGAATGGATTGTGACGCGAGGGGATTGTGACGTCATACTTTGCATTGTGACATCACAGAATGCATTGTGACGTCACAGAATGGATTGTGACGTCACAGAATGGATTGGGGTGTAAGAATGGATTGTGACGTCACACTTTGGATTGTGACGTCACAGAATGTATTGTGACGTCACAGAATGGATTGTGGGGTGTCAGAATGGATTGTGACGTCACACTTTGGATTGTGACGTCACAGAATGCATTGTGACGTCACAGAATGCATTGTGGTGTGTCAGAATGTATTGTGACGTCACAGAATATATTGTGACGTCACACTTTGGATTGTGACGTCACAGAATGCATTGTGACGTCACAGAATGGATTGTGGGGTGTCAGAATGGATTGTGACGTCACACTTTGGATTGTGACGTCACAGAAGGCATTGTGACGTCACAGAATGTATTGTGGGGTGTCAGACGGGATTGTGACGTCACAGAATGGATTGTGACGTCACAGAAGGGATTGTGACATCATCGAATGGATTGTGACGCGAGGGGGTTGTGACGTCACACTTTGGATTGTGACGTCACAGAAGGGATTCTGACGTCACAGAATGGATTGTGATGCGAGGGGATTGTGACGTCACACTTTGGATTGTGACGTCACAGAATGCATTGCGACGTCACAGAAGGGATTATGACATCACAGAATGGATTGTGGGTTGTTAGAATGGATTGTGACGTCACACTTTGGGTTGTGACGTCACAGAATGCATTGTGACGTCACAGAATGGATTGTGGGGTGTCAGACTGGATTGTGACGTCACAGAATGCATTGTGAAGACATAGAATGGATTGTGACGTCACAGAAGGGATTATGACATCACAGAATGGATTGTGACGCGAGTGGATTGTGACGTCACACTTTGGATTGTGACGTCACAGAATGCATTGTGACGTCACAATACAAAGTGTGACGTCACAGAATGGATTCTGACGTCACACTTGGGATTGTGACGTCACACTTTGGATTGTGACGTCACAGAAGGCATTGTGACGTCACAGAATGCATTGTGACGTCACAGAATGCATTGTGACGCGAGCGGATTGTGACGTCACACTTTGGATTGTGACCTCACAGAATGCATTGTGACGTCACAGAATGGATTGTGGGGTGTTAGACTGGATTGTGACGTCACAGAATGCATTGTGACGTCACAGAAGGGATTGTGACGTCACAGAATGCATTGTGACATCACAGAATGGATTGTGATGCGAGGGGATTGTGACGTCACACTTTGGATTGTGATGTCACAGAATGCATTGTGACGTCACAGAATGCATTGTGGTGCGTCAGAATGGATTGTGACGTCACAGAATGCATTGTGACGTCACACTTTGGATTGTGACGTCACAGAATGCATTGTGACGTCACAGAATGCATTGTGACGTCACACTATGGATTGTGACGTCACAGAATGGATTGTGACGTCACAGAATGCATTGTGACGTCACAGAATGGATTGTGGGGTGTCAGACTGGATTGTGACGTCACAGAATGCATTGTGACGTCTCAGAATGTATTGTGACGTCACAGAATGGATTGTGACGCGAGGGGATTGTGACGTCATACTTTGCATTGTGACATCACAGAATGCATTGTGACGTCACAGAATGGATTGTGACGTCACAGAATGGATTGGGGTGTAAGAATGGATTGTGACGTCACACTTTGGATTGTGACGTCACAGAATGTATTGTGACGTCACAGAATGGATTGTGGGGTGTCAGAATGGATTGTGACGTCACAGAATATATTGTGACGTCACACTTTGGATTGTGACGTCACAGAATGCATTGTGACGTCACAGAATTGATTGTGGGGTGTCAGAATGGATTGTGACGTCACACTTTGGATTGTGACGTCACAGAATGCATTGTGACTTCACAGAATGTATTGTGGGGTGTCAGAATGGATTCTGACGTCACACTTGGGATTGTGACGTCACAGAATGCATTGTGACGTCACAGAATGGATTGTGGGGTGTCAGACTGGATTGTGACGTCACAGAATCCATTGTGACGTCATAGCATGGATTGTGACGTCACAGAATGTATTGTGACGTCACAGAATGGATTTTGACACGAGGGGATTGTGACGTCACACTTTGGATTGTGACGTCACAGAATGCATTGTGACGTCACAGAATGGATTGTGGGGTGTCAGACT
Organism: Gallinula chloropus; assembly: GCF_964237585.1. Taxonomy (NCBI): domain Eukaryota; kingdom Metazoa; phylum Chordata; class Aves; order Gruiformes; family Rallidae; genus Gallinula; species Gallinula chloropus. The sequence continues at coordinate 45,551 of NW_028168676.1, forward strand.
GGATTGTGACGTCACAGAATGCATTGTGACGTCACAGAAGGGATTGTGATGTCACAGAAGGGATTGTGACATCATCGAATGTACTGTGACGCGAGGGGTTTGTGATGTCACGCTTTGGATTGTGACGTCACAGAATGCATTGTGACTTCACAGAATGTATTGTGGGGTGTCAGAATGGATTCTGACGTCACACTTGGGATTGTGACGTCACACTTTGGATTGTGACGTCACAGAAGGCATTGTGACGTCACAGAATGGATTGTGGGGTGTCAGAATGGATTGTGACGTCACACTTTGGATTGTGACGTCACAGAATGCATTGTTGGGTGTCAGACTGGATTGTGACGTCACAGAATGCATTGTGACGTCATAGAATGGATTGTGACGTCACAGAAGGGATTGGGGTGTAAGAATGGATTGTGACGTCACACTTTGGATTGTGACGTCACAGAATGTATTGTGACGTCACAGAATGGATTGTGGGGTGTCAGAATGGATTGTGACATCATCGAATGGATTGTGACGCGAGGGGGTTGTGACGTCACACTTTGGATTGTGACGTCACAGAAGGGATTGTGACGTCACAGAATGGATTGTGGGGTGTCAGACTGGATTGTGACGTCACAGAATCCATTGTGACGTCATAGCATGGATTGTGACGTCACAGAATGTATTGTGACGTCACAGAATGGATTTTGACGCGAGGGGATTGTGACGTCACACTTTGGATTGTGACGTCACAGAATGGATTGTGACGTCACAGAAGGGATTGTGACATCACAGAATGCATTGTGACATCAAAGAATGGATTGTGATGCGAGGGGATTGTGACGTCACACTTTGGATTGTGACGTCTCAGAATGTATTGTGACGTCACAGAATGGATTTTGACGCGAGGGGATTGTGACGTCACACTTTGGATTGTGACGTCACAGAATGCATTGTGACGTCACAGAATGGATTGTGGGGTGTCAGATTGGATTGTGACGTCACAGAATTCATTGTGATGTCACAGAATGGATTGTGACGTCACAGAAGGGATTGTGACATCATCGAATGGATTGTGACGCGAGGGGATTGTGACGTCATACTTTGCATTGTGACATCACAGAATGCATTGTGACGTCACAGAATGGATTGTGACGTCACAGAATGGATTGGGGTGTAAGAATGGATTGTGACGTCACACTTTGGATTGTGACGTCACAGAATGTATTGTGACGTCACAGAATGGATTGTGGGGTGTCAGAATGGATTGTGACGTCACACTTTGGATTGTGACGTCACAGAATGCATTGTGACGTCACAGAATGCATTGTGGTGTGTCAGAATGTATTGTGACGTCACAGAATATATTGTGACGTCACACTTTGGATTGTGACGTCACAGAATGCATTGTGACGTCACAGAATGGATTGTGGGGTGTCAGAATGGATTGTGACGTCACACTTTGGATTGTGACGTCACAGAATGCATTGTGACTTCACAGAATGTATTGTGGGGTGTCAGAATGGATTCTGACGTCACACTTGGGATTGTGACGTCACACTTTGGATTGTGACGTCACAGAACGCATTGTGACGTCACAGAATGTATTGTGGGGTGTCAGACTGGATTGTGACGTCACAGAATGTATTGTGACGTCACAGAAGGGATTGTGACATCATCGAATGGATTGTGACGCGAGGGGGTTGTGACGTCACACTTTGGATTGTGACGTCACAGAATGCATTGTGACGTCACAGAATGGATTGTGGGGTGTCAGACTGGATTGTGACGTCACAGAATGCATTGTGACGTCACAGAAGGGATTGTGACGTCACAGAATGCATTGTGACATCACAGAATGGATTGTGATGCGAGGGGATTGTGACGTCACACTTTGGATTGTGACGTCACAGAATGCATTGTGACGTCACAGAATGCATTGTGGTGCGTCAGAATGGATTGTGACGTCACAGAAGGGATTGTGACGTCACACTTTGGATTGTGACGTCACAGAATGCATTGTGACGTCACAGAATGCATTGTGACGTCACACTATGGATTGTGACGTCACATAATGGATTGTGACGTCACAGATTGCATTGTGACGTCACAGAATGGATTGTGGGGTGTCAGAATGGATTGTGACGTCACAGAAGGGATTGTGACGTCACAGAATGGATTGTGATGCGAGGGGATTGTGACGTCACACTTTGGATTGTGACGTCACAGAATGCATTGTGACGTCACAGAATGCATTGGTGGGTGTCAGACTGGATTGTGACGTCACAGAATGCATTGTGACGTCACAGAATGCATTGTGACGTCTCAGAATGTATTGTGACGTCACAGAATGTATTTTGACGCGAGGGGATTCTGACGTCAAACTTTGGATTGTGACGTCACAGAATGCATTGTGACGTCACAGAATGGATTGTGGGGTGTCAGATTGGATTGTGACGTCACAGAATTCATTGTGATGTCACAGAATGTATTGTGATGTCACAGAAGGGATTGTGACAGCATCGAATGGATTGTGACGCGAGGGGATTGTGACGTCACACTTTGGATTGTGACGTCACAGAATGCATTGTGACTTCACAGAATGGATTGTGGGGTGTCAGAATGGATTCTGACGTCACAGAATGCATAGTGACGTCACACTTTGGATTGTGACGTCACAGAATGGATTGTGACGTCACACAATGGATTGTGACGTCACACTTTTGGATTGTGACGTCACAGAATGTATTGTGACGTCACAGAATGCATTGTGACGTCACAGAATGGATTGTGGGGTGTCAGACTGGATTGTGACGTCACAGAATGCATTGTGACGTCTCAGAATGTATTGTGACGTCACAGAATGGATTTTGACGCGAGGGGATTGTGACGTCAAACTTTGCATTGTGACATCACAGAATACATTGTGACGTCGCAGAATGGATTGTGGGGTGTGAGACTGGATTGTGACGTCACAGAATCCATTGTGATGTCACCGAATGCATTGTGACGTCACAGAATATATTGTGACGTCACACTTTGGATTGTGACGTCACAGAATGCATTGTGACGTCACAGAATGGATTGTGACGTCACACTTTGGATTGTGACCTCACAGAATGCATTGTGACGTCACAGAATGGATTGTGACGCGAGGGGATTGTGACGTCACACTTTGGATTGTGACGTCACAGAATGCATTGTGACGTCACAGAATGGATTGTGGGGTGTCAGGCTGGATTGTGACGTCACAGAATGCATTGTGACGTCACAGAATGGATTGTGGGGTGTCAGAATGGATTGTGACGTCACACTTTGGATTGTGACCTCACAGAATGCATTGTGACGTCACAGAATGGATTGTGGGGTGTCAGAATGGATTGTGACGTCACACTTTGGATTGTGACCTCACAGAATGCATTGTGACGTCACAGAATGGATTGTGACGCGAGGGGATTGTGACGTCACACTTTGGATTGTGACCTCACAGAATGCATTGTGACGTCACAGAATGTATTGTGGGGTGTCAGAATGGATTCTGACGTCACACTTGGGATTGTGACGTCACGCTTTGGATTGTGACGTCACAGAACGCATTGTGACGTCACAGAATGTATTGTGGGGTGTCAGACTGGATTGTGACGTCACAGAATGTATTGTGACGTCACAGAAGGGATTGTGACGTCAGAGAAGGGATTATGACATCACAGAATGGATTGTGACGCGAGTGGATTGTGACGTCACACTTTGGATTGTGACGTCACAGAATGGAATATGACGTCACAGAATTGATTGTGACGTCACAGAATGGATTGGGGGTGTAAGAATGGATTGTGACGTCACACTTTGGATTGTGACGTCACAGAATGTATTGTGACCTCACTGAATGGATTGTGGGGTGTCAGAATGGATTGTGACGTCACACTTTGGATTGTGACGTCACAGAATGCATTGTGACTTCACAGAATGTATTGTGGGGTTTCAGAATGGATTCTGACGTCACACTTGGGATTGTGACGTCACACTTTGGATTGTGACGTCACAGAACGCATTGTGACGTCACAGAATGTATTGTGGGGTGTCAGACTGGATTGTGACGTCACAGAATGTATTGTGACGTCACATAATGCATTGTGACGTCACAGAATGGATTGTGACGCGAGCGGATTGTGACGTCACACTTTCGATTGTGACCTCACAGAATGCATTGTGACGTCACAGAATGGATTTTGACGCGAGGGGATTGTGACGTCACACTTTGGATTGTGACCTCACAGAATGCATTGTGACGTCACAGAATGGATTGTGGGGTGTCAGACTGGATTGTGACGTCACAGAATGCATTGTGACGTCATAGAATGGATTGTGACTTCACAGAAGGGATTATGACATCACAGAATGGATTGTGACGCGAGTGGATTGTGACGTCACACTTTGGATTGTGACGTCACAGCATGGAATGTGACGTCACAGAATTGATTGTGACGTCACAGAATGCATTGGGGGTGTAAGAATGGATTGTGACGTCACACTTTGGATTGTGACGTCACAGAATGTATTGTGACGTCACAGAATGGATTGTGACGTCACAGAATGGATTGTGGGGTGTCAGAATGGATTGTGACGTCACACTTTGGATTGTGACGTCACAGAATGCATTGTGACTTCACAGAATGTATTGTGGGGTGTCAGAATGGATTCTGACGTCACACTTGGGATTGTGACGTCACACTTTGGATTGTGACGTCACAGAAGGGATTATGACATCACAGAATGGATTGTGGGTTGTCAGAATGGATTGTGGCGTCACACTTTGGATTGTGACGTCACAGAATGCATTGTGACTTCACAGAATGTATTGTGGGGTGTCAGAATGGATTCTGACGTCACACTTGGGATAGTGACGTCAAACTTTGGATTGTGACGTCACAGAAGGCATTGTGACGTCACAGAATGTATTGTGGCGTGTCAGACGGGATTGTGACGTCACAGAATGGATTGTGACATCACAGAAGGGATTGTGACATCATCGAATGGATTGTGACGCGAGGGGGTTGTGACGTCACACTTTGGATTGTGACGTCACAGAATGGATTGTGACGTCACAGAATGCATTGTGACGTCACAGAATGCATTGTGACGTCACAGAATGGATTGTGGGGTGTCGGAATGGATTGTGACGTCACACTTTGGGTTGTGACGTCACAGAATGCATTGTGACGTCACAGAATGGATTGTGGGGTGTCAGACTGGATTGTGACGTCACAGAATGCATTGTGAAGACATAGAATGGATTGTGACGTCACAGAAGGGATTATGACATCACAGAATGGATTGTGACGCGAGTGGATTGTGACGTCACACTTTGGATTGTGACGTCACAGAATGCATTGTGACGTCACAATACAAAGTGTGACGTCACAGAATGCATTGTGATGTCACAGAATGGATTGTGACGTCACACTTTGGATTGTGACGTCACAGAATGTATTGTGACGTCACAGAATGCATTGTGACGCGAGCGGATTGTGACGTCACACTTTGGATTGTGACCTCACAGAATGCATTGTGACGTCACAGAATGGATTGTGGGGTGTTAGACTGGATTGTGACGTCACAGAATGCATTGTGACGTCACAGAAGGGATTGTGACGTCACAGAATGCATTGTGACATCACAGAATGGATTGTGATGCGAGGGGATTGTGACATCACACTTTGGATTGTGACGTCACAGAATGCATTGTGACGTTACAGAATGCATTGTGGTGCGTCAGAATGGATTGTGACGTCACAGAATGCATTGTGACGTCACACTTTGGATTGTGACGTCACAGAATGCATTGTGACGTCACAGTATGTATTGTGGGGTGTCAGACTGGATTGTGACGTCACAGAATGCATTGTGACGTCATAGAATGGATTGTGACGTCAGAGAAGGGATTATGACATCACAGAATGGATTGTGACGCGAGTGGATTGTGACGTCACACTTTGGATTGTGACGTCACAGAATGGAATATGACGTCACAGAATTGATTGTGACGTCACAGAATGGATTGGGGGTGTAAGAATGGATTGTGACGTCACACTTTGGATTGTGACGTCACAGAATGTATTGTGACCTCACTGAATGGATTGTGGGGTGTCAGAATGGATTGTGACGTCACACTTTGGATTGTGACGTCACAGAATGCATTGTGACTTCACAGAATGTATTGTGGGGTTTCAGAATGGATTCTGACGTCACACTTGGGATTGTGACGTCACACTTTGGATTGTGACGTCACAGAACGCATTGTGACGTCACAGAATGTATTGTGGGGTGTCAGACTGGATTGTGACGTCACAGAATGTATTGTGACGTCACATAATGCATTGTGACGTCACAGAATGGATTGTGACGCGAGCGGATTGTGACGTCACACTTTCGATTGTGACCTCACAGAATGCATTGTGACGTCACAGAATGGATTGTGACGCGAGGGGATTGTGACATCACACTTTGGATTGTGACCTCACAGAATGCATTGTGACGTCACAGAATGGATTGTGGGGTGTCAGACTGGATTGTGACGTCACAGAATGCATTGTGACGTCATAGAATGGATTGTGACGTCACAGAAGGGATTATGACATCACAGAATGGATTGTGACGCGAGTGGATTGTGACGTCACACTTTGGATTGTGACGTCACAGCATGGAATGTGACGTCACAGAATTGATTGTGACGTCACAGAATGCATTGGGGGTGTAAGAATGGATTGTGACGTCACACTTTGGATTGTGACGTCACAGAATGTATTGTGACGTCACAGAATGGATTGTGACGTCACAGAATGGATTGTGGGGTGTCAGAATGGATTGTGACGTCACAGAATGCATTGTGACGTCACAGAATGTATTGTGACGTCACAGAAGGGATTGTGACATCATCGAATGGATTGTGACGCGAGGGGGTTGTGACATCACACTTTGGATTGTGACGTCACAGAATGCATTGTGACGTCACAGAATGGATTGTGGGGTGTGAGACTGGATTGTGACGTCACAGAATCCATTGTGATGTCACAGAATGGATTGTGATGTCACAGAATGGATTGTGACATCATCGAATTTATTGTGATGTGAGGGGTTTGTGATGTCACACTTTGGATTGTGACGTCAGAGAATGTATTGTGACGTCACAGAATGCATTGGTGGGTGTCAGACTGGATTGTGACGTCACAGAATGCATTGTGACGTCACAGAATGCATTGTGACGTCTCAGAATGTATTGTGACGTCACAGAATGGATTTTGACGCGAGGGGATTCTGACGTCACACTTTGGATTGTGACGTCACAGAATGCATTGTGACGTCACAGAATGGATTGTGGGGTGTCAGATTGGATTGTGACGTCACAGAATTCATTGTGATGTCACAGAATGTATTGTGATGTCACAGAAGGGATTGTGACAGCATCGAATGGATTGTGACGCGAGGGGATTGTGACGTCACACTTTGGATTGTGACTTCACAGAATGCATTGTGACTTCACAGAATGGATTGTGGGGTGTCAGAATTGATTCTGACGTCACACTTTGGATTGTGACGTCACAGAATGCATTGTGACGTCACAGAATGCATTGTGGTGTGTCAGAATGGATTGTGACGTCACAGAATGCATTGTGACGTCACACTTTGGATTGTGACGTCACAGAATGGATTGTGACGTCACACAATGGATTGTGACGTCACATTTTGGATTGTGACGTCACAGAATGTATTGTAACGTCACAGAATGCATTGTGACGTCACAGAATGGATTGTGGGGTGTCAGACTGGATTGTGACGTCACAGAATGCATTGTGACGTCTCAGAATGTATTGTGATGTCACAGAATGGATTTTGACGCGAGGGGATTGTGACGTCATACTTTGCATTGTGACATCACAGAATGCATTGTGACGTCACAGAATGGATTGTGGGGTGTCAGACTGGATTGTGACGTCACAGAATCCATTGTGATGTCACAGAATGGATTGTGATGTCACAGAAGGGATTGTGACATCATCGAATGGATTGTGACGCGAGGGGTTTGTGACATCACACTTTGGATTGTGACGTCACAGAATGCATTGTGACGTCACAGAATGGATTGTGGGGTGTCAGACTGGATTGTGACGTCACAGAATCCATTGTGACGTCATAGCATGGATTGTGACCTCACAGAATGTATTGTGACGTCACAGAATGGATTTTGACGCGAGGGGATTGTGACGTCACACTTTGGATTGTGACGTCACAGAATGCATTGTGACGTCACAGAATGGATTGTGGGGTGTCAGACTGGATTGTGACGTCACAGAATGCATTGTGACGTCACAGAAGGGATTGTGATGTCACAGAAGGGATTGTGACATCATCGAATGTATTGTGACGCGAGGGGTTTGTGATGTCACACTTTGGATTGTGAAGTCAGAGAATGTATTGTGACGTCACAGAATGCATTGTGACGTCACAGAATGGATTGTGGGGTGTCAGAATGGATTCTGACGTCACACTTGGGATTGTGACGTCACACTTTGGATTGTGACGTCACAGAAGGCATTGTGACGCCACAGAATGTATTGTGGGGTGTCAGACGGGATTGTGACGTCACAGAATGGATTGTGACGTCACAGAAGGGATTGTGACATCATCGAATGGATTGTGACGCGAGGGGGTTGTGACGTCACACTTTGGATTGTGACGTCACAGAAGGGATTGTGACGTCACAGAAAGGATTGTGATGCGAGGGGATTGTGACGTCACACTTTGGATTGTGACGTCACAGAATGGATTGTGACGTCACAGAATGCATTGTGACTTCACAGAATGGATTGTGACGTCACAGAAGGGATTATGACATCACAGAATGGATTGTGGGGTGTCAGAATGGATTGTGACGTCACACTTTGGGTTGTGACGTCACAGAATGCATTGTGACGTCACAGAATGGATTGTGGGGTGTCAGACTGGATTGTGACGTCACAGAATGCATTGTGAAGACATAGAATGGATTGTGACGTCACAGAAGGGATTATGACATCACAGAATGGATAGTAACGCGAGTGGATTGTGACGTCACACTTTGGATTGTGACGTCACAGAATGCATTGTGACGTCACAATACAAAGTGTGACGTCACAGAATGCATTGTGACGTCACAGAATGGATTGTGACGTCACACTTTGGATTGTGACGTCACAGAATGTATTGTGACGTCACAGAATGCATTGTGACGTCACAGAATGTATTGTGACGTCACAGAATGCATTGTGACGCGAGCGGATTGTGACGTCACACTTTGGATTGGGACCTCACAGAATGCATTGTGACGTCACAGAATGGATTGTGGGGTGTTAGACTGGATTGTGACGTCACAGAATGCATTGTGACGTCACAGAAGGGATTGTGACGTCACAGAATGCATTGTGACATCACAGAATGGATTGTGATGTGAGGGGATTGTGACGTCACACTTTGGATTGTGACGTCACAGAATGCATTGTGACGTCACAGAATGCATTGTGGTGCGTCAGAATGGATTGTGACGTCACAGAATGCATTGTGACGTCACACTTTGGATTGTGACGTCACAGAATGCATTGTGACGTCACAGAATTCATTGTGACGTCACACTATGGATTGTGACGTCACAGAATGGATTGTGACGTCACAGAATGCATTGTGACGTCACAGAATGGATTGTGGGTTGTCAGAATGGATTGTGACGTCACAGAATGCATTGTGACGTCTCAGAATGTATTGTGACGTCACAGAATGGATTGTGACGCGAGGGGGTTGTGACATCACACTTTGGATTGTGACGTCACAGAATGCATTGTGACGTCACAGAATGGATTGTGGGGTGTCAGACTGGATTGTGACGTCACAGAATCCATTGTGACGTCATAGCATGGATTGTGACGTCACAGAATGTATTGTGACGTCACAGAATGGATTGTGACGCGAGGGGGTTGTGACGTCACACTTTGGATTGTGACGTCACAGAATGCATTGTGACGTCACAGAATGGATTGTGGGGTGTCAGACTGGATTGTGACGTCACACTTTGGATTGTGACGTCACAGAATGCATTGTGACTTCACAGAATGTATTGTGGGGTGTCAGAATGGATTCTGACGTCACACTTGGGATTGTGACGTCACACTTTGGATTGTGACGTCACAGAATGCATTGTGACGTCACAGACTGTATTTTGGGGTGTCAGACTGGATTGTGACGTCACAGAAGGGATTGTGACGTCACAGAAGGGATTGTGACGTCACACTTTGGATTGTGACCTCACAGAATGCATTGTGACGTCACAGAATGGATTCTGGGGTGTTAGACTGGATTGTGACGTCACAGTATGCATTGTGACGTCACAGAAGGGATTGTGATGCGAGGGGATTGTGACGTCACACTTTGGATTGTGACGTCACAGAATGCATTGTGACGTCACAGAATGGATTGTGGGGTGTCAGAATGGATTGTGACGTCACAGAATGCATTGTGACGTCACACTTTGGATTGTGACCTCACAGAATGCATTGCGACGTCATAGAATGGATTGTGATGTCACAGAAGGGATTGTGACATCATCGAATGTATTGTGACGCGAGGGGTTTGTGATGTCACACTTTGGATTGTGACGTCAGAGAATGTATTGTGACGTCACAGAATGCATTGTTGGGTGTCAGACTGGATTGTGACGTCACAGAATGCATTGTGACGTCATAGAATGGATTGTGACGTCACTGAAGGGATTATGACATCACAGAATGGATTGTGGGGTGTCAGAATGGATTGTGACGCCACACTTTGGGTTGTGACGTCACAGAATGTATTGTGACGTCACAGAATGCATTGTGACGTCACAGAATGGATTGTGACGTCACAGAATGCATTGTGACGTCACAGAATGGATTGTGGGGTGTCAGACTGGATTGTGACGTCACAGAAGGGATTGTGACGTCACAGAATGGATTGTGATGCGAGGGGATTGTGACGTCACACTTTGGATTGTGACGTCACAGAATGGATTGTGACGTCACAGAATGCATTGTGACGTCATAGAATGGATTGTGACGTCACAGAAGGGATTATGACATCACAGAATGGATTGTGGGGTGTCAGAATGGATTGTGACGTCACACTTTGGGTTGTGACGTCACAGAATGCATTGTGACGTCACAGAATGGATTGTGGGGTGTCAGACTGGATTGTGACGTCACAGAATGCATTGTGAAGACATAGAATGGATTGTGACGTCACAGAAGGGATTATGACATCACAGAATGGATTGTGACGCGAGGGGATTGTGACGTCACACTTTGGATTGTGACGTCACAGAATGCATTGTGACGTCACAGAATGGATTGTGGGGTGTCAGAATGGATTGTGACGTCACACTTTGGATTGTGACGTCACAGAATGTATTGTGACGTCACAGAATGTATTGTGACGTCACAGAATGCATTGTGACGCGAGCGGATTGTGACGTCACACTTTGGATTGGGACCTCACAGAATGCATTGTGACGTCACAGAATGGATTGTGGGGTGTCAGACTGGATTGTGACGTCACAGAATGCATTGTGACGTCACAGAAGGGATTGTGACGTCACAGAATGCATTGTGACATCACAGAATGGATTGTGACGCGAGGGGGTTGTGACGTCACACTTTGGATTGTGACGTCACAGAATGCATTGTGACGTCACACTTTGGATTGTGACGTCACAGAATGCATTGTGACGTCACAGAATTCATTGTGACGTCACACTATGGATTGTGACGTCACAGAATGGATTGTGACGTCACAGAATGCATTGTGACGTCACAGAATGGATTGTGGGTTGTCAGACTGGATTGTGACGTCACAGAAGGGATTGTGACGTCTCAGAATGTATTGTGACGTCACAGAATGGATTGTGACGCGAGGGGATTGTGACGTCATACTTTGCATTGTGACATCACAGAATGCATTGTGACGTCACAGAATGGATTGTGACGTCACAGAATGGATTGTGGGGTGTCAGACTGGATTGTGACGTCACAGAATGCATTGTGATGTCACAGAAGGGATTGTGATGTCACAGAAGGGATTGTGACATCATCGAATGGATTGTGACGCGAGGGGGTTGTGACATCACACTTTGGATTGTGACGTCACAGAATGCATTGTGACGTCACAGAATGGATTGTGGGGTGTCAGACTGGATTGTGACGTCACAGAATCCATTGTGACGTCATAGCATGGATTGTGACGTCACAGAATGTATTGTGACGTCACAGAATGGATTGTGACGCGAGGGGGTTGTGACGTCACACTTTGGATTGTGACGTCACAGAATGCATTGTGACGTCACAGAATGGATTGTGGGGTGTCAGAATGGATTGTGACGTCACACTTTGGATTGTGACCTCACAGAATGCATTGTGACGTCACAGAATGGATTGTGGGGTGTCAGCATGGATTGTGACGTCACACTTTGGATTGTGACCTCACAGAATGGATTGTGGGGTGTCAGAATGGATTGTGACGTCACACTTTGGATTGTGACGTCACAGAATGCATTGTGACTTCACAGAATGTATTGTGGGGTGTCAGAATGGATTCTGACGTCACACTTGGGATTGTGACGTCACACTTTGGATTGTGACGTCACAGAATGCATTGTGACGTCACAGACTGTATTTTGGGGTGTCAGACTGGATTGTGACGTCACAGAAGGGATTGTGACGTCACAGAAGGGATTGTGACGTCACACTTTGGATTGTGACCTCACAGAACGCATTGTGACGTCACAGAATGGATTCTGGGGTGTTAGACTGGATTGTGACGTCACAGTATGCATTGTGACGTCACAGAAGGGATTGTGACGTCACAGAATGCATTGTGACATCACAGAATGGATTGTGATGCGAGGGGATTGTGACGTCACACTTTGGATTGTGACGTCACAGAATGCATTGTGACGTCACAGAATGGATTGTGGGGTGTCAGAATGGATTGTGACGTCACAGAATGCATTGTGACGTCACACTTTGGATTGTGACCTCACAGAATGCATTGCGACGTCACAGAATGGATTGTGATGTCACAGAAGGGATTGTGACATCATCGAATGTATTGTGACGTGAGGGGTTTGTGATGTCACACTTTGGATTGTGACGTCAGAGAATGTATTGTGACGTCACAGAATGCATTGTTGGGTGTCAGACTGGATTGTGACGTCACAGAATGCATTGTGACGTCATAGAATGGATTGTGACGTCACTGAAGGGATTATGACGTCACAGAATGGATTGTGGGGTGTCAGAATGGATTGTGACGCCACACTTTGGGTTGTGACGTCACAGAATGTATTGTGACGTCACAGAATGCATTGTGACGTCACAGAATGGATTGTGGGGTGTCAGACTGGATTGTGACGTCACAGAATGCATTGTGACGTCTCAGAATGTATTGTGACGTCACAGAATGGATTGTGACGCGAGGGGATTGTGACGTCATACTTTGCATTGTGACATCACAGAATGGATTGTGACGTCACAGAATGGATTGTGGGGTGTCAGACTGGATTGTGACGTCACAGAATGCATTGTGATGTCACAGAAGGGATTGTGATGTCACAGAAGGGATTGTGACATCATCGAATGGATTGTGACGCGAGGGGGTTGTGACATCACACTTTGGATTGTGACGTCACAGAATGCATTGTGACGTCACAGAATGGATTGTGGGGTGTCAGACTGGATTGTGACGTCACAGAATCCATTGTGACGTCATAGCAAGGATTGTGACGTCACAGAATGTATTGTGACGTCACAGAATGGATTTTGACGCGAGGGGATTGTGACGTCACACTTTGGATTGTGACGTCACAGAATGCATTGTGACGTCACAGAATGGATTGTGGGGTGTCAGAATGGATTGTGACGTCACATTTTGGATTGTGACGTCACAGAATGCATTGCGACGTCACAGAAGGGATTGTGATGTCACAGAAGGGATTGTGACATCATCGAATGTATTGTGACGCGAGGGGTTTGTGATGTCACACTTTGGATTGTGACGTCAGAGAATGTATTGTGACGTCACAGAATGCATTGTTGGGTGTCAGACTGGATTGTGACGTCACAGAATGCATTGTGACGTCATAGAATGGATTGTGACGTCACAGAAGGGATTATGACATCACAGAATGGATTGTGGGGTGTCAGAATGGATTGTGACGTCACACTTTGGGTTGTGACGTCACAGAATGCATTGTGGTGTGTTAGAATGGATTGTGACGTCACAGAATGGATTGTGACGCGAGGGGGTTGTGACATCACACTTTGGATTGTGACGTCACAGAATGCATTGTGACGTCACAGAATGGATTGTGGGGTGTCAGACTGGATTGTGACGTCACAGAATCCATTGTGACGTCATAGCATGGATTGTGACGTCACAGAATGTATTGTGACGTCACAGAATGGATTTTGACGCGAGGGGATTGTGACGTCACACTTTGGATTGTGACGTCACAGAATGCATTGTGACGTCACAGAATGGATTGTGGGGTGTCAGACTGGATTTTGACGTCACAGAATGCATTGCGACGTCACAGAAGGGATTGTGACATCATCGAATGTATTGTGACGCGAGGGGTTTGTGATGTCACACTTTGGATTGTGACGTCAAGGGAATGTAATTGTGACGTCACAGAATGCATTGTTGGGTGTCAGACTGGATTGTGACGTCACAGAATGCATTGTGACGTCATAGAACTGATTGTGATGTCACAGAAGGGATTATGACATCACAGAATGGATTGTGACGCGAGGGGATTGTGACGTCACACTTTGGATTGTGACGTCACAGAATGCATTGTGACGCCACAGAATGGATTGTGGGGTGTCAGAATGGATTGTGACGTCACACTTTGGATTGTGACGTCACACTTTGGATTGTGACGTCACAGAATGGATTGTGACGTCACACTTTGGATTGTGACGTCACAGAATGGATTGTGACGTCACAGAATGCATTGTGACGTCACAGAATGGATTGTGACGTCACAGAATGGATTGTGACGCGAGCGGATTGTGACGTCACACTTTGGATTGTGACCTCACAGAATGCATTGTGACGTCACAGAATGGATTCTGGGGTGTTAGACTGGATTGTGACGTCACAGAATGCATTGTGACGTCACAGAAGGGATTGTGACGTCACAGAATGCATTGTGACATCAAAGAATGGATTGTGATGCGAGGGGATTGTGACGTCACACTTTGGATTGTGACGTCACAGAATGCATTGTGACGTCACAGAATGGATTGTGGGGTGTCAGAATGGATTGTTACGTCACACTTTGGATTGTGACCTCACAGAATGCATTGCGACGTCACAGAATGCATTGTGACGTCTCAGAATGTATTGTGACGTCACAGAATGGATTTTGACGCGAGGGGATTGTGACGTCACACTTTGGATTGTGACGTCACAGAATGCATTGTGACGTCACAGAATGGATTGTGGGGTGTCAGACTGGATTGTGACGTCACAGAATCCATTGTGACGTCATAGCATGGATTGTGACGTCACAGAATGTATTGTGACGTCACAGAATGGATTGTGACGCGAGGGGATTGTGACGTCACAGAATGCATTGTGACGTCACAGAATGGATTGTGGGGTGTCAGAATGGATTGTGGGGTGTCAGAATGGATTGTGACGTCACACTTTGGATTGTGACCTCACAGAATGTATTGTGACGTCACAGAATGGATTGTGACATCACACTTTGGATTGTGACCTCACAGAATGCATTGTGACGTCACAGAATGGATTGTGGGGTGTCAGAATGGATTGTGACGTCACACTTTGGATTGTGACGTCACAGAATGCATTGTGACTTCACAGAATGTATTGTGGGGTGTCAGAATGGATTCTGACGTCACACTTGGGATTGTGACGTCACAGAATGGATTGTGACGTCACAGAAGGGATTGTGACATCATCGAATGGATTGTGACGCGAGGGGGTTGTGACGTCACACTTTGGATTGTGACGTCACAGAAGGGATTGTGACGTCACAGAATGGATTGTGACGCGAGGGGATTGTGACGTCACACTTTGGATTGTGACCTCACAGAATGCATTGTGACGTCACAGAATGGATTGTGGGGTGTCAGACTGGATTGTGACGTCACAGAATGCATTGCGACGTCACAGAAGGGATTGTGACATCATCGAATGTATTGTGACGCGAGGGGTTTGTGATGTCACGCTTTGGATTGTGACGTCAAGGGAATGTAATTGTGACGACACAGAATGCATTGTTGGGTGTCAGACTGGATTGTGACGTCACAGAATGCATTGTGACGTCATAGAACTGTTTGTGATGTCACAGAAGGGATTATGACATCACAGAATGGATTGTGACGCGAGGGGATTGTGACGTCACACTTTGGATTGTGACGTCACAGAATGCATTGTGACGTCACAGAATGGATTGTGGGGTGTCAGAATGGATTGTGACGTCACACTTTGGATTGTGACGTCACAGAATGCATTGTGACGTCACAGAATGGATTGTGGGGTGTCAGACTGGATTGTGACGTCACAGAATCCATTGTGACGTCATAGCATGGATTGTGACGTCACAGAATGTATTGTGACGTCACAGAATGGATTTTGACGCGAGGGGATTGTGACGTCACACTTTGGATTGTGACGTCACAGAATGCATTGTGACGTCACAGAATGGATTGTGGGGTGTCATACTGTATTGTGACGTCACAGAATGCATTGTGACGTCACAGAAGGGATTGTGATGTCACAGAAGGGATTGTGACATCATCGAATGTATTGTGACGCGAGGTGTTTGTGATGTCACGCTTTGGATTGTGACGTCAGAGAATGTAATTGTGACGTCACAGAATGGATTGTTGGGTGTCAGACGGGATTGTGACGTCACAGAATGCATTGTGACGTCATAGAATGGATTGTGATGTCACAGAAGGGATTATGACATCACAGAATGGATTGTGACGCGAGGGGATTGTGACGTCACACTTTGGATTGTGACGTCACAGAATGCATTGTGACGCCACAGAATGGATTGTGGGGTGTCAGAATGGATTGTGACGTCACACTTTGGATTGTGACGTCACACTTTGGATTGTGACGTCACAGAATGGATTGTGACGTCACACTTTGGATTGTGACGTCACAGAATGGATTGTGACGTCACACTTTGGATTGTGACCTCACAGAATGCATTGTGACGTCACAGAATGGATTGTGGGGTGTCAGAATGGATTGTGACGTCACACTTTGGGTTGTGACGTCACAGAATGCATTGTGACGTCACAGAATGGATTGTGGGGTGTCAGACTGGATTGTGACGTCACAGAATGCATTGTGAAGACATAGAATGGATTGTGACGTCACAGAAGGGATTATGACATCACAGAATGGATAGTAACGCGAGTGGATTGTGACGTCACACTTTGGATTGTGACGTCACAGAATGCATTGTGACGTCACAATACAAAGTGTGACGTCACAGAATGCATTGTGACGTCACAGAATGGATTGTGACGTCACACTTTGGATTGTGACGTCACAGAATGTATTGTGACGTCACAGAATGCATTGTGACGTCACAGAATGTATTGTGACGTCACAGAATGCATTGTGACGCGAGCGGATTGTGACGTCACACTTTGGATTGGGACCTCACAGAATGCATTGTGACGTCACAGAATGGATTGTGGGGTGTTAGACTGGATTGTGACGTCACAGAATGCATTGTGACGTCACAGAAGGGATTGTGACGTCACAGAATGCATTGTGACATCACAGAATGGATTGTGATGTGAGGGGATTGTGACGTCACACTTTGGATTGTGACGTCACAGAATGCATTGTGACGTCACAGAATGCATTGTGGTGCGTCAGAATGGATTGTGACGTCACAGAATGCATTGTGACGTCACACTTTGGATTGTGACGTCACAGAATGCATTGTGACGTCACAGAATTCATTGTGACGTCACACTATGGATTGTGACGTCACAGAATGGATTGTGACGTCACAGAATGCATTGTGACGTCACAGAATGGATTGTGGGTTGTCAGAATGGATTGTGACGTCACAGAATGCATTGTGACGTCTCAGAATGTATTGTGACGTCACAGAATGGATTGTGACGCGAGGGGGTTGTGACATCACACTTTGGATTGTGACGTCACAGAATGCATTGTGACGTCACAGAATGGATTGTGGGGTGTCAGACTGGATTGTGACGTCACAGAATCCATTGTGACGTCATAGCATGGATTGTGACGTCACAGAATGTATTGTGACGTCACAGAATGGATTGTGACGCGAGGGGGTTGTGACGTCACACTTTGGATTGTGACGTCACAGAATGCATTGTGACGTCACAGAATGGATTGTGGGGTGTCAGACTGGATTGTGACGTCACACTTTGGATTGTGACGTCACAGAATGCATTGTGACTTCACAGAATGTATTGTGGGGTGTCAGAATGGATTCTGACGTCACACTTGGGATTGTGACGTCACACTTTGGATTGTGACGTCACAGAATGCATTGTGACGTCACAGACTGTATTTTGGGGTGTCAGACTGGATTGTGACGTCACAGAAGGGATTGTGACGTCACAGAAGGGATTGTGACGTCACACTTTGGATTGTGACCTCACAGAATGCATTGTGACGTCACAGAATGGATTCTGGGGTGTTAGACTGGATTGTGACGTCACAGTATGCATTGTGACGTCACAGAAGGGATTGTGATGCGAGGGGATTGTGACGTCACACTTTGGATTGTGACGTCACAGAATGCATTGTGACGTCACAGAATGGATTGTGGGGTGTCAGAATGGATTGTGACGTCACAGAATGCATTGTGACGTCACACTTTGGATTGTGACCTCACAGAATGCATTGCGACGTCATAGAATGGATTGTGATGTCACAGAAGGGATTGTGACATCATCGAATGTATTGTGACGCGAGGGGTTTGTGATGTCACACTTTGGATTGTGACGTCAGAGAATGTATTGTGACGTCACAGAATGCATTGTTGGGTGTCAGACTGGATTGTGACGTCACAGAATGCATTGTGACGTCATAGAATGGATTGTGACGTCACTGAAGGGATTATGACATCACAGAATGGATTGTGGGGTGTCAGAATGGATTGTGACGCCACACTTTGGGTTGTGACGTCACAGAATGTATTGTGACGTCACAGAATGCATTGTGACGTCACAGAATGGATTGTGACGTCACAGAATGCATTGTGACGTCACAGAATGGATTGTGGGGTGTCAGACTGGATTGTGACGTCACAGAAGGGATTGTGACGTCACAGAATGGATTGTGATGCGAGGGGATTGTGACGTCACACTTTGGATTGTGACGTCACAGAATGGATTGTGACGTCACAGAATGCATTGTGACGTCATAGAATGGATTGTGACGTCACAGAAGGGATTATGACATCACAGAATGGATTGTGGGGTGTCAGAATGGATTGTGACGTCACACTTTGGGTTGTGACGTCACAGAATGCATTGTGACGTCACAGAATGGATTGTGGGGTGTCAGACTGGATTGTGACGTCACAGAATGCATTGTGAAGACATAGAATGGATTGTGACGTCACAGAAGGGATTATGACATCACAGAATGGATTGTGACGCGAGGGGATTGTGACGTCACACTTTGGATTGTGACGTCACAGAATGCATTGTGACGTCACAGAATGGATTGTGGGGTGTCAGAATGGATTGTGACGTCACACTTTGGATTGTGACGTCACAGAATGTATTGTGACGTCACAGAATGTATTGTGACGTCACAGAATGCATTGTGACGCGAGCGGATTGTGACGTCACACTTTGGATTGGGACCTCACAGAATGCATTGTGACGTCACAGAATGGATTGTGGGGTGTCAGACTGGATTGTGACGTCACAGAATGCATTGTGACGTCACAGAAGGGATTGTGACGTCACAGAATGCATTGTGACATCACAGAATGGATTGTGACGCGAGGGGGTTGTGACGTCACACTTTGGATTGTGACGTCACAGAATGCATTGTGACGTCACACTTTGGATTGTGACGTCACAGAATGCATTGTGACGTCACAGAATTCATTGTGACGTCACACTATGGATTGTGACGTCACAGAATGGATTGTGACGTCACAGAATGCATTGTGACGTCACAGAATGGATTGTGGGTTGTCAGACTGGATTGTGACGTCACAGAAGGGATTGTGACGTCTCAGAATGTATTGTGACGTCACAGAATGGATTGTGACGCGAGGGGATTGTGACGTCATACTTTGCATTGTGACATCACAGAATGCATTGTGACGTCACAGAATGGATTGTGACGTCACAGAATGGATTGTGGGGTGTCAGACTGGATTGTGACGTCACAGAATGCATTGTGATGTCACAGAAGGGATTGTGATGTCACAGAAGGGATTGTGACATCATCGAATGGATTGTGACGCGAGGGGGTTGTGACATCACACTTTGGATTGTGACGTCACAGAATGCATTGTGACGTCACAGAATGGATTGTGGGGTGTCAGACTGGATTGTGACGTCACAGAATCCATTGTGACGTCATAGCATGGATTGTGACGTCACAGAATGTATTGTGACGTCACAGAATGGATTGTGACGCGAGGGGGTTGTGACGTCACACTTTGGATTGTGACGTCACAGAATGCATTGTGACGTCACAGAATGGATTGTGGGGTGTCAGAATGGATTGTGACGTCACACTTTGGATTGTGACCTCACAGAATGCATTGTGACGTCACAGAATGGATTGTGGGGTGTCAGCATGGATTGTGACGTCACACTTTGGATTGTGACCTCACAGAATGGATTGTGGGGTGTCAGAATGGATTGTGACGTCACACTTTGGATTGTGACGTCACAGAATGCATTGTGACTTCACAGAATGTATTGTGGGGTGTCAGAATGGATTCTGACGTCACACTTGGGATTGTGACGTCACACTTTGGATTGTGACGTCACAGAATGCATTGTGACGTCACAGACTGTATTTTGGGGTGTCAGACTGGATTGTGACGTCACAGAAGGGATTGTGACGTCACAGAAGGGATTGTGACGTCACACTTTGGATTGTGACCTCACAGAACGCATTGTGACGTCACAGAATGGATTCTGGGGTGTTAGACTGGATTGTGACGTCACAGTATGCATTGTGACGTCACAGAAGGGATTGTGACGTCACAGAATGCATTGTGACATCACAGAATGGATTGTGATGCGAGGGGATTGTGACGTCACACTTTGGATTGTGACGTCACAGAATGCATTGTGACGTCACAGAATGGATTGTGGGGTGTCAGAATGGATTGTGACGTCACAGAATGCATTGTGACGTCACACTTTGGATTGTGACCTCACAGAATGCATTGCGACGTCACAGAATGGATTGTGATGTCACAGAAGGGATTGTGACATCATCGAATGTATTGTGACGTGAGGGGTTTGTGATGTCACACTTTGGATTGTGACGTCAGAGAATGTATTGTGACGTCACAGAATGCATTGTTGGGTGTCAGACTGGATTGTGACGTCACAGAATGCATTGTGACGTCATAGAATGGATTGTGACGTCACTGAAGGGATTATGACGTCACAGAATGGATTGTGGGGTGTCAGAATGGATTGTGACGCCACACTTTGGGTTGTGACGTCACAGAATGTATTGTGACGTCACAGAATGCATTGTGACGTCACAGAATGGATTGTGGGGTGTCAGACTGGATTGTGACGTCACAGAATGCATTGTGACGTCTCAGAATGTATTGTGACGTCACAGAATGGATTGTGACGCGAGGGGATTGTGACGTCATACTTTGCATTGTGACATCACAGAATGGATTGTGACGTCACAGAATGGATTGTGGGGTGTCAGACTGGATTGTGACGTCACAGAATGCATTGTGATGTCACAGAAGGGATTGTGATGTCACAGAAGGGATTGTGACATCATCGAATGGATTGTGACGCGAGGGGGTTGTGACATCACACTTTGGATTGTGACGTCACAGAATGCATTGTGACGTCACAGAATGGATTGTGGGGTGTCAGACTGGATTGTGACGTCACAGAATCCATTGTGACGTCATAGCAAGGATTGTGACGTCACAGAATGTATTGTGACGTCACAGAATGGATTTTGACGCGAGGGGATTGTGACGTCACACTTTGGATTGTGACGTCACAGAATGCATTGTGACGTCACAGAATGGATTGTGGGGTGTCAGAATGGATTGTGACGTCACATTTTGGATTGTGACGTCACAGAATGCATTGCGACGTCACAGAAGGGATTGTGATGTCACAGAAGGGATTGTGACATCATCGAATGTATTGTGACGCGAGGGGTTTGTGATGTCACACTTTGGATTGTGACGTCAGAGAATGTATTGTGACGTCACAGAATGCATTGTTGGGTGTCAGACTGGATTGTGACGTCACAGAATGCATTGTGACGTCATAGAATGGATTGTGACGTCACAGAAGGGATTATGACATCACAGAATGGATTGTGGGGTGTCAGAATGGATTGTGACGTCACACTTTGGGTTGTGACGTCACAGAATGCATTGTGGTGTGTTAGAATGGATTGTGACGTCACAGAATGGATTGTGACGCGAGGGGGTTGTGACATCACACTTTGGATTGTGACGTCACAGAATGCATTGTGACGTCACAGAATGGATTGTGGGGTGTCAGACTGGATTGTGACGTCACAGAATCCATTGTGACGTCATAGCATGGATTGTGACGTCACAGAATGTATTGTGACGTCACAGAATGGATTTTGACGCGAGGGGATTGTGACGTCACACTTTGGATTGTGACGTCACAGAATGCATTGTGACGTCACAGAATGGATTGTGGGGTGTCAGACTGGATTTTGACGTCACAGAATGCATTGCGACGTCACAGAAGGGATTGTGACATCATCGAATGTATTGTGACGCGAGGGGTTTGTGATGTCACACTTTGGATTGTGACGTCAAGGGAATGTAATTGTGACGTCACAGAATGCATTGTTGGGTGTCAGACTGGATTGTGACGTCACAGAATGCATTGTGACGTCATAGAACTGATTGTGATGTCACAGAAGGGATTATGACATCACAGAATGGATTGTGACGCGAGGGGATTGTGACGTCACACTTTGGATTGTGACGTCACAGAATGCATTGTGACGCCACAGAATGGATTGTGGGGTGTCAGAATGGATTGTGACGTCACACTTTGGATTGTGACGTCACACTTTGGATTGTGACGTCACAGAATGGATTGTGACGTCACACTTTGGATTGTGACGTCACAGAATGGATTGTGACGTCACAGAATGCATTGTGACGTCACAGAATGGATTGTGACGTCACAGAATGGATTGTGACGCGAGCGGATTGTGACGTCACACTTTGGATTGTGACCTCACAGAATGCATTGTGACGTCACAGAATGGATTCTGGGGTGTTAGACTGGATTGTGACGTCACAGAATGCATTGTGACGTCACAGAAGGGATTGTGACGTCACAGAATGCATTGTGACATCAAAGAATGGATTGTGATGCGAGGGGATTGTGACGTCACACTTTGGATTGTGACGTCACAGAATGCATTGTGACGTCACAGAATGGATTGTGGGGTGTCAGAATGGATTGTTACGTCACACTTTGGATTGTGACCTCACAGAATGCATTGCGACGTCACAGAATGCATTGTGACGTCTCAGAATGTATTGTGACGTCACAGAATGGATTTTGACGCGAGGGGATTGTGACGTCACACTTTGGATTGTGACGTCACAGAATGCATTGTGACGTCACAGAATGGATTGTGGGGTGTCAGACTGGATTGTGACGTCACAGAATCCATTGTGACGTCATAGCATGGATTGTGACGTCACAGAATGTATTGTGACGTCACAGAATGGATTGTGACGCGAGGGGATTGTGACGTCACAGAATGCATTGTGACGTCACAGAATGGATTGTGGGGTGTCAGAATGGATTGTGGGGTGTCAGAATGGATTGTGACGTCACACTTTGGATTGTGACCTCACAGAATGTATTGTGACGTCACAGAATGGATTGTGACATCACACTTTGGATTGTGACCTCACAGAATGCATTGTGACGTCACAGAATGGATTGTGGGGTGTCAGAATGGATTGTGACGTCACACTTTGGATTGTGACGTCACAGAATGCATTGTGACTTCACAGAATGTATTGTGGGGTGTCAGAATGGATTCTGACGTCACACTTGGGATTGTGACGTCACAGAATGGATTGTGACGTCACAGAAGGGATTGTGACATCATCGAATGGATTGTGACGCGAGGGGGTTGTGACGTCACACTTTGGATTGTGACGTCACAGAAGGGATTGTGACGTCACAGAATGGATTGTGACGCGAGGGGATTGTGACGTCACACTTTGGATTGTGACCTCACAGAATGCATTGTGACGTCACAGAATGGATTGTGGGGTGTCAGACTGGATTGTGACGTCACAGAATGCATTGCGACGTCACAGAAGGGATTGTGACATCATCGAATGTATTGTGACGCGAGGGGTTTGTGATGTCACGCTTTGGATTGTGACGTCAAGGGAATGTAATTGTGACGACACAGAATGCATTGTTGGGTGTCAGACTGGATTGTGACGTCACAGAATGCATTGTGACGTCATAGAACTGTTTGTGATGTCACAGAAGGGATTATGACATCACAGAATGGATTGTGACGCGAGGGGATTGTGACGTCACACTTTGGATTGTGACGTCACAGAATGCATTGTGACGTCACAGAATGGATTGTGGGGTGTCAGAATGGATTGTGACGTCACACTTTGGATTGTGACGTCACAGAATGCATTGTGACGTCACAGAATGGATTGTGGGGTGTCAGACTGGATTGTGACGTCACAGAATCCATTGTGACGTCATAGCATGGATTGTGACGTCACAGAATGTATTGTGACGTCACAGAATGGATTTTGACGCGAGGGGATTGTGACGTCACACTTTGGATTGTGACGTCACAGAATGCATTGTGACGTCACAGAATGGATTGTGGGGTGTCATACTGTATTGTGACGTCACAGAATGCATTGTGACGTCACAGAAGGGATTGTGATGTCACAGAAGGGATTGTGACATCATCGAATGTATTGTGACGCGAGGTGTTTGTGATGTCACGCTTTGGATTGTGACGTCAGAGAATGTAATTGTGACGTCACAGAATGGATTGTTGGGTGTCAGACGGGATTGTGACGTCACAGAATGCATTGTGACGTCATAGAATGGATTGTGATGTCACAGAAGGGATTATGACATCACAGAATGGATTGTGACGCGAGGGGATTGTGACGTCACACTTTGGATTGTGACGTCACAGAATGCATTGTGACGCCACAGAATGGATTGTGGGGTGTCAGAATGGATTGTGACGTCACACTTTGGATTGTGACGTCACACTTTGGATTGTGACGTCACAGAATGGATTGTGACGTCACACTTTGGATTGTGACGTCACAGAATGGATTGTGACGTCACACTTTGGATTGTGACCTCACAGAATGCATTGTGACGTCACAGAATGGATTCTGGGGTGTCAGAATGGATTGTGACGTCACACTTTGGATTGTGACGTCACAGAATGCATTGTGACTTCACAGAATGTATTGTGGGGTGTCAGAATGGATTCTGACGTCACACTTGGGATTGTGACGTCACACTTTGGATTGTGACGTCACAGAAGGCATTGTGACGCCACAGAATGTATTGTGGGGTGTCAGACGGGATTGTGACGTCACAGAATGGATTGTGACGTCACAGAAGGGATTGTGACATCATCGAATGGATTGTGACGCGAGGGGGTTGTGACGTCACACTTTGGATTGTGACGTCACAGAAGGGATTGTGACGTCACAGAATGGATTGTGATGCGAGGGGATTGTGACGTCACACTTTGGATTGTGACGTCACAGAATGGATTGTGACGTCACAGAATGCATTGTGACTTCACAGAATGGATTGTGACGTCACAGAAGGGATTATGACATCACAGAATGGATTGTGGGGTGTCAGAATGGATTGTGACGTCACACTTTGGGTTGTGACGTCACAGAATGCATTGTGACGTCACACAATGGATTGTGGGTTGTCAGACTGGATTGTGACGTCACAGAATGCATTGTGAAGACATAGAATGGATTGTGACGTCACAGAAGGGATTATGACATCACAGAATGGATAGTAACGCGAGTGGATTGTGACGTCACACTTTGGATTGTGACGTCACAGAATGCATTGTGACGTCACAATCCAAAGTGTGACGTCACAGAATGCATTGTGACGTCACAGAATGGATTGTGACGTCACACTTTGGATTGTGACGTCACAGAATGTATTGTGACGTCACAGAATGCATTGTGACGTCACAGAATGTATTGTGACGTCACAGAATGCATTGTGACGCGAGCGGATTGTGACGTCACACTTTGGATTGGGACCTCACAGAATGCATTGTGACGTCACAGAATGGATTGTGGGGTGTTAGACTGGATTGTGACGTCACAGAATGCATTGTGACGTCACAGAAGGGATTGT
This sequence comes from Gallinula chloropus, assembly GCF_964237585.1. NCBI lineage: Eukaryota > Metazoa > Chordata > Aves > Gruiformes > Rallidae > Gallinula > Gallinula chloropus. The sequence continues at coordinate 72,301 of NW_028168676.1, forward strand.
GACGTCACAGAATGCATTGTGACATCACAGAATGGATTGTGATGTGAGGGGATTGTGACGTCACACTTTGGATTGTGACGTCACAGAATGCATTGTGACGTCACATAATGCATTGTGGTGCGTCAGAATGGATTGTGACGTCACAGAATGCATTGTGACGTCACACTTTGGATTGTGACGTCACAGAATGCATTGTGACGTCACAGAATTCATTGTGACGTCACACTATGGATTGTGACGTCACAGAATGGATTGTGACGTCACAGAATGCATTGTGACGTCACAGAATGGATTGTGGGTTGTCAGAATGGATTGTGACGTCACAGAATGCATTGTGACGTCTCAGAATGTATTGTGACGTCACAGAATGGATTGTGACGCGAGGGGGTTGTGACATCACACTTTGGATTGTGACGTCACAGAATGCATTGTGACGTCACAGAATGGATTGTGGGGTGTCAGACTGGATTGTGACGTCACAGAATCCATTGTGACGTCATAGCATGGATTGTGACGTCACAGAATGTATTGTGACGTCACAGAATGGATTGTGACGCGAGGGGGTTGTGACGTCACACTTTGGATTGTGACGTCACAGAATGCATTGTGACGTCACAGAATGGATTGTGGGGTGTCAGAATGGATTGTGACGTCACACTTTGGATTGTGACGTCACAGAATGCATTGTGACTTCACAGAATGTATTGTGGGGTGTCAGAATGGATTCTGACGTCACACTTGGGATTGTGACGTCACACTTTGGATTGTGACGTCACAGAATGCATTGTGACGTCACAGACTGTATTTTGGGGTGTCAGACTGGATTGTGACGTCACAGAAGGGATTGTGACGTCACAGAAGGGATTGTGACGTCACACTTTGGATTGTGACCTCACAGAATGCATTGTGACGTCACAGAATGGATTCTGGGGTGTTAGACTGGATTGTGACGTCACAGTATGCATTGTGACGTCACAGAAGGGATTGTGATGCGAGGGGATTGTGACGTCACACTTTGGATTGTGACGTCACAGAATGCATTGTGACGTCACAGAATGGATTGTGGGGTGTCAGAATGGATTGTGACGTCACAGAATGCATTGTGACGTCACACTTTGGATTGTGACCTCACAGAATGCATTGCGACGTCATAGAATGGATTGTGATGTCACAGAAGGGATTGTGACATCATCGAATGTATTGTGACGCGAGGGGTTTGTGATGTCACACTTTGGATTGTGACGTCAGAGAATGTATTGTGACGTCACAGAATGCATTGTTGGGTGTCAGACTGGATTGTGACGTCACAGAATGCATTGTGACGTCATAGAATGGATTGTGACGTCACTGAAGGGATTATGACATCACAGAATGGATTGTGGGGTGTCAGAATGGATTGTGACGCCACACTTTGGGTTGTGACGTCACAGAATGTATTGTGACGTCACAGAATGCATTGTGACGTCACAGAATGGATTGTGACGTCACAGAATGCATTGTGACGTCACAGAATGGATTGTGGGGTGTCAGACTGGATTGTGACGTCACAGAAGGGATTGTGACGTCACAGAATGGATTGTGATGCGAGGGGATTGTGACGTCACACTTTGGATTGTGACGTCACAGAATGGATTGTGACGTCACAGAATGCATTGTGACGTCATAGAATGGATTGTGACGTCACAGAAGGGATTATGACATCACAGAATGGATTGTGGGGTGTCAGAATGGATTGTGACGTCACACTTTGGGTTGTGACGTCACAGAATGCATTGTGACGTCACAGAATGGATTGTGGGGTGTCAGACTGGATTGTGACGTCACATAATGCATTGTGAAGACATAGAATGGATTGTGACGTCACAGAAGGGATTATGACATCATAGAATGGATTGTGACGCGAGGGGATTGTGACGTCACACTTTGGATTGTGACGTCACAGAATGCATTGTGACGTCACAGAATGGATTGTGGGGTGTCAGAATGGATTGTGACGTCACACTTTGGATTGTGACGTCACAGAATGTATTGTGACGTCACAGAATGTATTGTGACGTCACAGAATGCATTGTGACGCGAGCGGATTGTGACGTCACACTTTGGATTGGGACCTCACAGAATGCATTGTGACGTCACAGAATGGATTGTGGGGTGTCAGACTGGATTGTGACGTCACAGAATGCATTGTGACGTCACAGAAGGGATTGTGACGTCACAGAATGCATTGTGACATCACAGAATGGATTGTGATGTGAGGGGATTGTGACGTCACACTTTGGATTGTGACGTCACAGAATGCATTGTGACGTCACAGAATGCATTGTGGTGCGTCAGAATGGATTGTGACGTCACAGAATGCATTGTGACGTCACACTTTGGATTGTGACGTCACAGAATGCATTGTGACGTCACAGAATTCATTGTGACGTCACACTATGGATTGTGACGTCACAGAATGGATTGTGACGTCACAGAATGCATTGTGACGTCACAGAATGGATTGTGGGTTGTCAGACTGGATTGTGACGTCACAGAATGCATTGTGACGTCTCAGAATGTATTGTGACGTCACAGAATGGATTGTGACGCGAGGGGATTGTGACGTCATACTTTGCATTGTGACATCACAGAATGCATTGTGACGTCACAGAATGGATTGTGACGTCACAGAATGGATTGTGGGGTGTCAGACTGGATTGTGACGTCACAGAATGCATTGTGATGTCACAGAAGGGATTGTGATGTCACAGAAGGGATTGTGACATCATCGAATGGATTGTGACGCGAGGGGGTTGTGACATCACACTTTGGATTGTGACGTCACAGAATGCATTGTGACGTCACAGAATGGATTGTGGGGTGTCAGACTGGATTGTGACGTCACAGAATCCATTGTGACGTCATAGCATGGATTGTGACGTCACAGAATGTATTGTGACGTCACAGAATGGATTGTGACGCGAGGGGATTGTGACGTCACACTTTGGATTGTGACGTCACAGAATGCATTGTGACGTCACAGAATGGATTGTGGGGTGTCAGAATGGATTGTGACGTCACACTTTGGATTGTGACCTCACAGAATGCATTGTGACGTCACAGAATGGATTGTGGGGTGTCAGCATGGATTGTGACGTCACACTTTGGATTGTGACCTCACAGAATGGATTGTGGGGTGTCAGAATGGATTGTGACGTCACACTTTGGATTGTGACGTCACAGAATGCATTGTGACTTCACAGAATGTATTGTGGGGTGTCAGAATGGATTCTGACGTCACACTTGGGATTGTGACGTCACACTTTGGATTGTGACGTCACAGAATGCATTGTGACGTCACAGACTGTATTTTGGGGTGTCAGACTGGATTGTGACGTCACAGAATGTATTGTGACGTCACAGAAGGGATTGTGACGTCACACTTTGGATTGTGACCTCACAGAACGCATTGTGACGTCACAGAATGGATTCTGGGGTGTTAGACTGGATTGTGACGTCACAGTATGCATTGTGACGTCACAGAAGGGATTGTGACGTCACAGAATGCATTGTGACATCACAGAATGGATTGTGATGCGAGGGGATTGTGACGTCACACTTTGGATTGTGACGTCACAGAATGCATTGTGACGTCACAGAATGGATTGTGGGGTGTCAGAATGGATTGTGACGTCACAGAATGCATTGTGACGTCACACTTTGGATTGTGACCTCACAGAATGCATTGCGACGTCACAGAATGGATTGTGATGTCACAGAAGGGATTGTGACATCATCGAATGGATTGTGACGTGAGGGGTTTGTGATGTCACACTTTGGATTGTGACGTCAGAGAATGTATTGTGACGTCACAGAATGCATTGTTGGGTGTCAGACTGGATTGTGACGTCACAGAATGCATTGTGACGTCATAGAATGGATTGTGACGTCACTGAAGGGATTATGACGTCTCAGAATGGATTGTGGGGTGTCAGAATGGATTGTGACGCCACACTTTGGGTTGTGACGTCACAGAATGTATTGTGACGTCACAGAATGCATTGTGACGTCACAGAATGGATTGTGGGGTGTCAGACTGGATTGTGACGTCACAGAATGCATTGTGACGTCTCAGAATGTATTGTGACGTCACAGAATGGATTGTGACGCGAGGGGATTGTGACGTCATACTTTGCATTGTGACATCACAGAATGGATTGTGACGTCACAGAATGGATTGTGGGGTGTCAGACTGGATTGTGACGTCACAGAATGCATTGTGATGTCACAGAAGGGATTGTGATGTCACAGAAGGGATTGTGACATCATCGAATGGATTGTGACGCGAGGGGGTTGTGACATCACACTTTGGATTGTGACGTCACAGAATGCATTGTGACGTCACAGAATGGATTGTGGGGTGTCAGACTGGATTGTGACGTCACAGAATCCATTGTGACGTCATAGCAAGGATTGTGACGTCACAGAATGTATTGTGACGTCACAGAATGGATTTTGACGCGAGGGGATTGTGACGTCACACTTTGGATTGTGACGTCACAGAATGGATTGTGGGGTGTCAGAATGGATTGTGACGTCACACTTTGGATTGTGACGTCACAGAATGGATTGTGACGTCACAGAATGGATTGCGACGTCACAGAATGCATTGTGACGCGAGCGGATTGTGACGTCACGCTTTGGATTGTGACCTCACAGAATGCATTGTGACGTCACAGAATGGATTGTGGGGTGTCAGAATGGATTGTGACGTCACACTTTGGATTGTGACGTCACAGAATGCATTGCGACGTCACAGAAGGGATTGTGATGTCACAGAAGGGATTGTGACATCATCGAATGTATTGTGACGCGAGGGGTTTGTGATGTCACACTTTGGATTGTGACGTCAGAGAATGTATTGTGACGTCACAGAATGCATTGTTGGGTGTCAGACTGGATTGTGACGTCACAGAATGCATTGTGACGTCATAGAATGGATTGTGACGTCACAGAAGGGATTATGACATCACAGAATGGATTGTGGGGTGTCAGAATGGATTGTGACGTCACACTTTGGGTTGTGACGTCACAGAATGCATTGTGGTGTGTTAGAATGGATTGTGACGTCACAGAATGGATTGTGACGCGAGGGGGTTGTGACATCACACTTTGGATTGTGACGTCACAGAATGCATTGTGACGTCACAGAATGGATTGTGGGGTGTCAGAATGGATTGTGACGTCACACTTTGGATTGTGACCTCACAGAATGCATTGTGACGTCACACTTTGGATTGTGACGTCACAGAATGGATTGTGACGTCACACAATGGATTGTGACGTCACACTTTTGGATTGTGACGTCACAGAATGTATTGTGACGTCACAGAATGGATTGTGGGGTGTCAGACTGGATTGTGACGTCACAGAATGCATTGTGACGTCTCAGAATGTATTGTGACGTCACAGAATGGATTTTGACGCGAGGGGATTGTGACGTCATACTTTGCATTGTGACATCACAGAATGCATTGTGACGTCGCAGAATGGATTGTGGGGTGTGAGACTGGATTGTGACGTCACAGAATCCATTGTGATGTCACCGAATGCATTGTGACGTCACAGAATATATTGTGACGTCACACTTTGGATTGTGACGTCACAGAATGCATTGTGACGTCACAGAATGGATTGTGACGTCACACTTTGGATTGTGACCTCACAGAATGCATTGTGACGTCACAGAATGGATTGTGACGCGAGGGGATTGTGACGTCACACTTTGGATTGTGACGTCACAGAATGCATTGTGACGTCACAGAATGGATTGTGGGGTGTCAGGCTGGATTGTGACGTCACAGAATGCATTGTGACGTCACAGAATGGATTGTGGGGTGTCAGAATGGATTGTGACGTCACACTTTGGATTGTGACCTCACAGAATGCATTGTGACGTCACAGAATGGATTGTGGGGTGTCAGAATGGATTGTGACGTCACACTTTGGATTGTGACCTCACAGAATGCATTGTGACGTCACAGAATGGATTGTGACGCGAGGGGATTGTGACGTCACACTTTGGATTGTGACCTCACAGAATGCATTGTGACGTCACAGAATGTATTGTGGGGTGTCAGAATGGATTCTGACGTCACACTTGGGATTGTGACGTCACGCTTTGGATTGTGACGTCACAGAACGCATTGTGACGTCACAGAATGTATTGTGGGGTGTCAGACTGGATTGTGACGTCACAGAATGTATTGTGACGTCACAGAAGGGATTGTGACGTCAGAGAAGGGATTATGACATCACAGAATGTATTGTGACGCGAGTGGATTGTGACGTCACACTTTGGATTGTGACGTCACAGAATGGAATATGACGTCACAGAATTGATTGTGACGTCACAGAATGGATTGGGGGTGTAAGAATGGATTGTGACGTCACACTTTGGATTGTGACGTCACAGAATGTATTGTGACGTCACAGAATGGATTGTGGGGTGTCAGAATGGATTGTGACGTCACACTTTGGATTGTGACGTCACAGAATGCATTGTGACTTCACAGAATGTATTGTGGGGTTTCAGAATGGATTCTGACGTCACACTTGGGATTGTGACGTCACACTTTGGATTGTGACGTCACAGAACGCATTGTGACGTCACAGAATGTATTGTGGGGTGTCAGACTGGATTGTGACGTCACAGAATGTATTGTGACGTCACATAATGCATTGTGACGTCACAGAATGGATTGTGACGCGAGCGGATTGTGACGTCACACTTTCGATTGTGACCTCACAGAATGCATTGTGACGTCACAGAATGGATTGTGACGCGAGGGGATTGTGACATCACACTTTGGATTGTGACCTCACAGAATGCATTGTGACGTCACAGAATGGATTGTGGGGTGTCAGACTGGATTGTGACGTCACAGAATGCATTGTGACGTCATAGAATGGATTGTGACTTCACAGAAGGGATTATGACATCACAGAATGGATTGTGACGCGAGTGGATTGTGACGTCACACTTTGGATTGTGACGTCACAGCATGGAATGTGACGTCACAGAATTGATTGTGACGTCACAGAATGCATTGGGGGTGTAAGAATGGATTGTGACGTCACACTTTGGATTGTGACGTCACAGAATGTATTGTGACGTCACAGAATGGATTGTGACGTCACAGAATGGATTGTGGGGTGTCAGAATGGATTGTGACGTCACAGAATGCATTGGGGGTGTAAGAATGGATTGTGACGTCACACTTTGGATTGTGACGTCACAGAATGTATTGTGACGTCACAGAATGGATTGTGACGTCACAGAATGGATTGTGGGGTGTCAGAATGGATTGTGACGTCACAGAATGCATTGTGACGTCACAGAATGTATTGTGACGTCACAGAAGGGATTGTGACATCATCGAATGGATTGTGACGCGAGGGGGTTGTGACATCACACTTTGGATTGTGACGTCACAGAATGCATTGTGACGTCACAGAATGGATTGTGGGGTGTCAGACTGGATTGTGACGTCACAGAATCCATTGTGACGTCATAGCATGGATTGTGACGTCACAGAATGTATTGTGACGTCACAGAATGGATTTTGACGCGAGGGGATTGTGACGTCATACTTTGGATTGTGACATCACAGAATGCATTGTGACGTCACAGAATGGATTGTGGGGTGTCAGACTGGATTGTGACGTCACAGAATGCATTGTGACGTCACAGAAGGGATTGTGATGTCACAGAAGGGATTGTGACATCATCGAATGGATTGTGACGCGAGGGGTTTGTGATGTCACGCTTTGGATTGTGACGTCAGAGAATGTAATTGTGACGTCACAGAATGCATTGTTGGGTGTCAGACTGGATTGTGACGTCACAGAATGCATTGTGACGTCACAGAATGCATTGTGACGTCACAGAATGGATTGTGGGGTGTCAGAATGGATTGTGACGTCACACTTTGGATTGTGACGTCACAGAATGCATTGTGACTTCACAGAATGTATTGTGGGGTGTCAGAATGGATTCTGACGTCACACTTGGGATTGTGACGTCACACTTTGGATTGTGACGTCACAGAAGGGATTATGACATCACAGAATGGATTGTGGGTTGTCAGAATGGATTGTGGCGTCACACTTTGGATTGTGACGTCACAGAATGCATTGTGACGTCACAGAATGTATTGTGGCGTGTCAGACGGGATTGTGACGTCACAGAATGGATTGTGACATCACAGAAGGGATTGTGACATCATCGAATGGATTGTGACGCGAGGGGGTTGTGACGTCACACTTTGGATTGTGACGTCACAGAATGGATTGTGACGTCACAGAATGCATTGTGACGTCATAGAATGGATTGTGACGTCACAGAAGGGATTATGACATCACAGAATGGATTGTGGGGTGTCAGAATGGATTGTGACGTCACACTTTGGGTTGTGACGTCACAGAATGCATTGTGACGTCACAGAATGGATTGTGGGGTGTCAGACTGGATTGTGACGTCACAGAATGCATTGTGAAGACATAGAATGGATTGTGACGTCACAGAAGGGATTATGACATCACAGAATGGATTGTGACGCGAGTGGATTGTGACGTCACACTTTGGATTGTGACGTCACAGAATGCATTGTGACGTCACAATACAAAGTGTGACGTCACAGAATGCATTGTGATGTCACAGAATGGATTGTGACGTCACACTTTGGATTGTGACGTCACAGAATGTATTGTGACGTCACAGAATGCATTGTGACGCGAGCGGATTGTGACGTCACACTTTGGATTGTGACCTCACAGAATGCATTGTGACGTCACAGAATGGATTGTGGGGTGTTAGACTGGATTGTGACGTCACAGAATGCATTGTGACGTCACAGAAGGGATTGTGACGTCACAGAATGCATTGTGACATCACAGAATGGATTGTGATGCGAGGGGATTGTGACATCACACTTTGGATTGTGACGTCACAGAATGCATTGTGACGTTACAGAATGCATTGTGGTGCGTCAGAATGGATTGTGACGTCACAGAATGCATTGTGACGTCACACTTTGGATTGTGACGTCACAGAATGCATTGTGACGTCACAGAATGTATTGTGGGGTGTCAGACTGGATTGTGACGTCACAGAATGTATTGTGACGTCACAGAAGGGATTGTGACATCATCGAATGGATTGTGACGCGAGGGGGTTGTGACGTCACACTTTGGATTGTGACGTCACAGAAGGGATTGTGACGTCACAGAATGGATTGTGACGCGAGGGGATTGTGACGTCACACTTTGGATTGTGACCTCACAGAATGCATTGTGACGTCACAGAATGGATTGTGACGCGAGGGGATTGTGACGTCACACTTTGGATTGTGACCTCACAGAATGCATTGTGACGTCACAGAATGGATTGTGGGGTGTCAGACTGGATTGTGACGTCACAGAATGCATTGTGACGTCATAGAATGGATTGTGACTTCAGAGAAGGGATTATGACATCACAGAATGGATTGTGACGCGAGTGGATTGTGACGTCACACTTTGGATTGTGACGTCACAGAATGGAATATGACGTCACAGAATTGATTGTGACGTCACAGAATGGATTGGGGGTGTAAGAATGGATTGTGACGTCACACTTTGGATTGTGACGTCACAGAATGTATTGTGACCTCACTGAATGGATTGTGGGGTGTCAGAATGGATTGTGACGTCACACTTTGGATTGTGACATCACAGAATGCATTGTGACTTCACAGAATGTATTGTGGGGTTTCAGAATGGATTCTGACGTCACACTTGGGATTGTGACGTCACACTTTGGATTGTGACGTCACAGAACGCATTGTGACGTCACAGAATGTATTGTGGGGTGTCAGACTGGATTGTGACGTCACAGAATGTATTGTGACGTCACATAATGCATTGTGACGTCACAGAATGGATTGTGACGCGAGCGGATTGTGACGTCACACTTTCGATTGTGACCTCACAGAATGCATTGTGACGTCACAGAATGGATTGTGACGCGAGGGGATTGTGACATCACACTTTGGATTGTGACCTCACAGAATGCATTGTGACGTCACAGAATGGATTGTGGGGTGTCAGACTGGATTGTGACGTCACAGAATGCATTGTGACGTCATAGAATGGATTGTGACGTCACAGAAGGGATTATGACATCACAGAATGGATTGTGACGCGAGTGGATTGTGACGTCACACTTTGGATTGTGACGTCACAGCATGGAATGTGACGTCACAGAATTGATTGTGACGTCACAGAATGCATTGGGGGTGTAAGAATGGATTGTGACGTCACACTTTGGATTGTGACGTCACAGAATGTATTGTGACGTCACAGAATGGATTGTGACGTCACAGAATGGATTGTGGGGTGTCAGAATGGATTGTGACGTCACAGAATGCATTGTGACGTCACAGAATGTATTGTGACGTCACAGAAGGGATTGTGACATCATCGAATGGATTGTGACGCGAGGGGGTTGTGACATCACACTTTGGATTGTGACGTCACAGAATGCATTGTGACGTCACAGAATGGATTGTGGGGTGTGAGACTGGATTGTGACGTCACAGAATCCATTGTGATGTCACAGAATGGATTGTGATGTCACAGAATGGATTGTGACATCATCGAATTTATTGTGATGTGAGGGGTTTGTGATGTCACACTTTGGATTGTGACGTCAGAGAATGTATTGTGACGTCACAGAATGCATTGGTGGGTGTCAGACTGGATTGTGACGTCACAGAATGCATTGTGACGTCACAGAATGCATTGTGACGTCTCAGAATGTATTGTGACGTCACAGAATGGATTTTGACGCGAGGGGATTCTGACGTCACACTTTGGATTGTGACGTCACAGAATGCATTGTGACGTCACAGAATGGATTGTGGGGTGTCAGATTGGATTGTGACGTCACAGAATTCATTGTGATGTCACAGAATGTATTGTGATGTCACAGAAGGGATTGTGACAGCATCGAATGGATTGTGACGCGAGGGGATTGTGACGTCACACTTTGGATTGTGACGTCACAGAATGCATTGTGACTTCACAGAATGGATTGTGGGGTGTCAGAATGGATTCTGACGTCACACTTTGGATTGTGACGTCACAGAATGCATTGTGACGTCACAGAATGCATTGTGGTGTGTCAGAATGGATTGTGACGTCACAGAATGCATTGTGACGTCACACTTTGGATTGTGACGTCACAGAATGGATTGTGACGTCACACAATGGATTGTGACGTCACATTTTGGATTGTGACGTCACATAATGTATTGTAACGTCACAGAATGCATTGTGACGTCACAGAATGGATTGTGGGGTGTCAGACTGGATTGTGACGTCACAGAATGCATTGTGACGTCTCAGAATGTATTGTGACGTCACAGAATGGATTTTGACGCGAGGGGATTGTGACGTCATACTTTGCATTGTGACATCACAGAATGCATTGTGACGTCACAGAATGGATTGTGGGGTGTCAGACTGGATTGTGACGTCACAGAATCCATTGTGATGTCACAGAATGGATTGTGATGTCACAGAAGGGATTGTGACATCATCGAATGGATTGTGACGCGAGGGGTTTGTGACATCACACTTTGGATTGTGACGTCACAGAATGCATTGTGACGTCACAGAATGGATTGTGGGGTGTCAGACTGGATTGTGACGTCACAGAATCCATTGTGACGTCATAGCATGGATTGTGACCTCACAGAATGTATTGTGACGTCACAGAATGGATTTTGACGCGAGGGGATTGTGACGTCACACTTTGGATTGTGACGTCACAGAATGCATTGTGACGTCACAGAATGGATTGTGGGGTGTCAGACTGGATTGTGACGTCACAGAATGCATTGTGACGTCACAGAAGGGATTGTGATGTCACAGAAGGGATTGTGACATCATCGAATGTATTGTGACGCGAGGGGTTTGTGATGTCACACTTTGGATTGTGAAGTCAGAGAATGTATTGTGACGTCACAGAATGCATTGTGACGTCACAGAATGGATTGTGGGGTGTCAGAATGGATTGTGACGTCACACTTTGGATTGTGACCTCACAGAATGCATTGTGACGTCACAGAATGGATTGTGGGGTGTCAGAATGGATTGTGACGTCACAGAATCCATTGTGATGTCACAGAATGGATTGTGACATCATCGAATGGATTGTGACGCGAGGGGGTTGTGACATCACACTTTGGATTGTGACGCCGCAGAATGCAATGTGACGTCACACTTTGGATTGTGACGTCACAGAATGCATTGTGATGTCACATAATGGATTGTGACGTCACACTTTGGATTGTGACGTCACAGAATGTATTGTGACGTCACAGAAGGGATTATGACATCACAGAATGGATTGTGGGTTGTCAGAACGGATTGTGACGTCACACTTTGGATTGTGACGTCACAGAATGCATTGTGACGTCAAAGAATGCATTGTGGTGTGTCAGAATGGATTGTGACGTCACAGAATGCATTGTGACGTCACACTTTGGATTGTGACGTCACAGAATGCATTGTGACGTCACAGAATGGATTGTGGGGTGTCAGAATGGATTGTGACGTCACACTTTGGATTGTGACGTCACAGAATGCATTGTGACGTCACAGAATGGATTGTGGGGTGTCAGACTGGATTGTGACGTCACAGAATCCATTGTGACGTCATAGCATGGATTGTGACGTCAAAGAATGTATTGTGACGTCACAGAATGGATTTTGACGCGAGGGGATTGTGACGTCACACTTTGGATTGTGACGTCACAGAATGCATTGTGACGTCACAGAATGGATTGTGGGGTGTCATACTGTATTGTGACGTCACAGAATGCATTGTGACGTCACAGAAGGGATTGTGATGTCACAGAAGGGATTGTGACATCATCGAATGTATTGTGACGCGAGGTGTTTGTGATGTCACGCTTTGGATTGTGACGTCAGAGAATGTAATTGTGACGTCACAGAATGGATTGTTGGGTGTCAGACGGGATTGTGACGTCACAGAATGCATTGTGACGTCATAGAATGGATTGTGATGTCACAGAAGGGATTATGACATCACAGAATGGATTGTGACGCGAGGGGATTGTGACGTCACACTTTGGATTGTGACGTCACAGAATGCATTGTGACGTCACAGAATGGATTGTGGGGTGTCAGAATGGATTGTGACGACACACTTTGGATTGTGACCTCACAGAATGCATTGTGACGTCACAGAATGGATTCTGGGGTGTCAGAATGGATTGTGACGTCACACTTTGGATTGTGACGTCACAGAATGCATTGTGACTTCACAGAATGTATTGTGGGGTGTCAGAATGGATTCTGACGTCACACTTGGGATTGTGACGTCACACTTTGGATTGTGACGTCACAGAAGGGATTATGACATCACAGAATGGATTGTGGGTTGTCAGAATGTATTGTGACGTCACAGAATGCATTGTGACTTCACAGAATGTATTGTGGGGTGTCAGAATGGATTCTGACGTCACACTTGGGATTGTGACGTCACACTTTGGATTGTGACGTCACAGAAGGCATTGTGACGCCACAGAATGTATTGTGGGGTGTCAGACGGGATTGTGACGTCACAGAATGGATTGTGACGTCACAGAAGGGATTGTGACATCATCGAATGGATTGTGACGCGAGGGGGTTGTGACGTCACACTTTGGATTGTGACGTCACAGAAGGGATTCTGACGTCACAGAATGGATTGTGATGCGAGGGGATTGTGACGTCACACTTTGGATTGTGACGTCACAGAATGGATTGTGACGTCACAGAATGCATTGTGACTTCACAGAATGGATTGTGACGTCACAGAAGGGATTATGACATCACAGAATGGATTGTGGGGTGTCAGAATGGATTGTGACGTCACACTTTGGGTTGTGACGTCACAGAATGCATTGTGACGTCACAGAATGGATTGTGGGGTGTCAGACTGGATTGTGACGTCACAGAATGCATTGTGAAGACATAGAATGGATTGTGACGTCACAGAAGGGATTATGACATCACAGAATGGATAGTAACGCGAGTGGATTGTGACGTCACACTTTGGATTGTGACGTCACAGAATGCATTGTGACGTCACAATCCAAAGTGTGACGTCACAGAATGCATTGTGACGTCACAGAATGGATTGTGACGTCACACTTTGGATTGTGACGTCACAGAATGTATTGTGACGTCACAGAATGCATTGTGACGTCACAGAATGTATTGTGACGTCACAGAATGCATTGTGACGCGAGCGGATTGTGACGTCACACTTTGGATTGGGACCTCACAGAATGCATTGTGACGTCACAGAATGGATTGTGGGGTGTTAGACTGGATTGTGACGTCACAGAATGCATTGTGACGTCACACTTTGGATTGTGACCTCACAGAATGCATTGTGACATCACAGAATGGATTGTGATGTGAGGGGATTGTGACGTCACACTTTGGATTGTGACGTCACAGAATGCATTGTGACGTCACAGAATGCATTGTGGTGCGTCAGAATGGATTGTGACGTCACAGAATGCATTGTGACGTCACACTTTGGATTGTGACGTCACAGAATGCATTGTGACGTCACAGAATTCATTGTGACGTCACACTATGGATTGTGACGTCACAGAATGGATTGTGACGTCACAGAATGCATTGTGACGTCACAGAATGGATTGTGGGTTGTCAGAATGGATTGTGACGTCACAGAATGCATTGTGACGTCTCAGAATGTATTGTGACGTCACAGAATGGATTGTGACGCGAGGGGGTTGTGACATCACACTTTGGATTGTGACGTCGCAGAATGCATTGTGACGTCACAGAATGGATTGTGGGGTGTCAGACTGGATTGTGACGTCACAGAATCCATTGTGACGTCATAGCATGGATTGTGACGTCACAGAATGTATTGTGACGTCACAGAATGGATTGTGACGCGAGGGGGTTGTGACGTCACACTTTGGATTGTGACGTCACAGAATGCATTGTGACGTCACAGAATGGATTGTGGGGTGTCAGAATGGATTGTGACGTCACACTTTGGATTGTGACGTCACAGAATGCATTGTGACTTCACAGAATGTATTGTGGGGTGTCAGAATGGATTCTGACGTCACACTTGGGATTGTGACGTCACACTTTGGATTGTGACGTCACAGAATGCATTGTGACGTCACAGACTGTATTTTGGGGTGTCAGACTGGATTGTGACGTCACAGAAGGGATTGTGACGTCACAGAAGGGATTGTGACGTCACACTTTGGATTGTGACCTCACAGAATGCATTGTGACGTCACAGAATGGATTCTGGGGTGTTAGACTGGATTGTGACGTCACAGTATGCATTGTGACGTCACAGAAGGGATTGTGATGCGAGGGGATTGTGACGTCACACTTTGGATTGTGACGTCACAGAATGCATTGTGACGTCACAGAATGGATTGTGGGGTGTCAGAATGGATTGTGACGTCACAGAATGCATTGTGACGTCACACTTTGGATTGTGACCTCACAGAATGCATTGCGACGTCATAGAATGGATTGTGATGTCACAGAAGGGATTGTGACATCATCGAATGTATTGTGACGCGAGGGGTTTGTGATGTCACACTTTGGATTGTGACGTCAGAGAATGTATTGTGACGTCACAGAATGCATTGTTGGGTGTCAGACTGGATTGTGACGTCACAGAATGCATTGTGACGTCATAGAATGGATTGTGACGTCACTGAAGGGATTATGACATCACAGAATGGATTGTGGGGTGTCAGAATGGATTGTGACGCCACACTTTGGGTTGTGACGTCACAGAATGTATTGTGACGTCACAGAATGCATTGTGACGTCACAGAATGGATTGTGACGTCACAGAATGCATTGTGACGTCACAGAATGGATTGTGGGGTGTCAGACTGGATTGTGACGTCACAGAAGGGATTGTGACGTCACAGAATGGATTGTGATGCGAGGGGATTGTGACGTCACACTTTGGATTGTGACGTCACAGAATGGATTGTGACGTCACAGAATGCATTGTGACGTCATAGAATGGATTGTGACGTCACAGAAGGGATTATGACATCACAGAATGGATTGTGGGGTGTCAGAATGGATTGTGACGTCACACTTTGGGTTGTGACGTCACAGAATGCATTGTGACGTCACAGAATGGATTGTGGGGTGTCAGACTGGATTGTGACGTCACATAATGCATTGTGAAGACATAGAATGGATTGTGACGTCACAGAAGGGATTATGACATCACAGAATGGATTGTGACGCGAGGGGATTGTGACGTCACACTTTGGATTGTGACGTCACAGAATGCATTGTGACGTCACAGAATGGATTGTGGGGTGTCAGAATGGATTGTGACGTCACACTTTGGATTGTGACCTCACAGAATGCATTGTGACGTCACAGAATGGATTGTGGGGTGTCAGCATGGATTGTGACGTCACACTTTGGATTGTGACCTCACAGAATGGATTGTGGGGTGTCAGAATGGATTGTGACGTCACACTTTGGATTGTGACGTCACAGAATGCATTGTGACTTCACAGAATGTATTGTGGGGTGTCAGAATGGATTCTGACGTCACACTTGGGATTGTGACGTCACACTTTGGATTGTGACGTCACAGAATGCATTGTGACGTCACAGACTGTATTTTGGGGTGTCAGACTGGATTGTGACGTCACAGAAGGGATTGTGACGTCACAGAAGGGATTGTGACGTCACACTTTGGATTGTGACCTCACAGAACGCATTGTGACGTCACAGAATGGATTCTGGGGTGTTAGACTGGATTGTGACGTCACAGTATGCATTGTGACGTCACAGAAGGGATTGTGACGTCACAGAATGCATTGTGACATCACAGAATGGATTGTGATGCGAGGGGATTGTGACGTCACACTTTGGATTGTGACGTCACAGAATGCATTGTGACGTCACAGAATGGATTGTGGGGTGTCAGAATGGATTGTGACGTCACAGAATGCATTGTGACGTCACACTTTGGATTGTGACCTCACAGAATGCATTGCGACGTCACAGAATGGATTGTGATGTCACAGAAGGGATTGTGACATCATCGAATGTATTGTGACGTGAGGGGTTTGTGATGTCACACTTTGGATTGTGACGTCAGAGAATGTATTGTGACGTCACAGAATGCATTGTTGGGTGTCAGACTGGATTGTGACGTCACAGAATGCATTGTGACGTCATAGAATGGATTGTGACGTCACTGAAGGGATTATGACGTCACAGAATGGATTGTGGGGTGTCAGAATGGATTGTGACGCCACACTTTGGGTTGTGACGTCACAGAATGTATTGTGACGTCACAGAATGCATTGTGACGTCACAGAATGGATTGTGGGGTGTCAGACTGGATTGTGACGTCACAGAATGCATTGTGACGTCTCAGAATGTATTGTGACGTCACAGAATGGATTGTGACGCGAGGGGATTGTGACGTCATACTTTGCATTGTGACATCACAGAATGGATTGTGACGTCACAGAATGGATTGTGGGGTGTCAGACTGGATTGTGACGTCACAGAATGCATTGTGATGTCACAGAAGGGATTGTGATGTCACAGAAGGGATTGTGACATCATCGAATGGATTGTGACGCGAGGGGGTTGTGACATCACACTTTGGATTGTGACGTCACAGAATGCATTGTGACGTCACAGAATGGATTGTGGGGTGTCAGACTGGATTGTGACGTCACAGAATCCATTGTGACGTCATAGCAAGGATTGTGACGTCACAGAATGTATTGTGACGTCACAGAATGGATTTTGACGCGAGGGGATTGTGACGTCACACTTTGGATTGTGACGTCACAGAATGCATTGTGACGTCACAGAATGGATTGTGGGGTGTCAGAATGGATTGTGACGTCACACTTTGGATTGTGACGTCACAGAATGGATTGTGACGTCACAGAATGGATTGCGACGTCACAGAATGCATTGTGACGCGAGCGGATTGTGACGTCACGCTTTGGATTGTGACCTCACAGAATGCATTGTGACGTCACAGAATGGATTGTGGGGTGTCAGAATGGATTGTGACGTCACACTTTGGATTGTGACGTCACAGAATGCATTGCGACGTCACAGAAGGGATTGTGATGTCACAGAAGGGATTGTGACATCATCGAATGTATTGTGACGCGAGGGGTTTGTGATGTCACACTTTGGATTGTGACGTCAGAGAATGTATTGTGACGTCACAGAATGCATTGTTGGGTGTCAGACTGGATTGTGACGTCACAGAATGCATTGTGACGTCATAGAATGGATTGTGACGTCACAGAAGGGATTATGACATCACAGAATGGATTGTGGGGTGTCAGAATGGATTGTGACGTCACACTTTGGGTTGTGACGTCACAGAATGCATTGTGGTGTGTTAGAATGGATTGTGACGTCACAGAATGGATTGTGACGCGAGGGGGTTGTGACATCACACTTTGGATTGTGACGTCACAGAATGCATTGTGACGTCACAGAATGGATTGTGGGGTGTCAGACTGGATTGTGACGTCACAGAATCCATTGTGACGTCATAGCATGGATTGTGACGTCACAGAATGTATTGTGACGTCACAGAATGGATTTTGACGCGAGGGGATTGTGACGTCACACTTTGGATTGTGACGTCACAGAATGCATTGTGACGTCACAGAATGGATTGTGGGGTGTCAGACTGGATTTTGACGTCACAGAATGCATTGTGACGTCACAGAAGGGATTGTGACGTCACAGAATGCATTGTGACATCACAGAATGGATTGTGATGTGAGGGGATTGTGACGTCACACTTTGGATTGTGACGTCACAGAATGCATTGTGACGTCACAGAATGCATTGTGGTGCGTCAGAATGGATTGTGACGTCACAGAATGCATTGTGACGTCACACTTTGGATTGTGACGTCACAGAATGCATTGTGACGTCACAGAATTCATTGTGACGTCACACTATGGATTGTGACGTCACAGAATGGATTGTGACGTCACAGAATACATTGTGACGTCACAGAATGGATTGTGGGTTGTCAGAATGGATTGTGACGTCACAGAATGCATTGTGACGTCTCAGAATGTATTGTGACGTCACAGAATGGATTGTGACGCGAGGGGGTTGTGACATCACACTTTGGATTGTGACGTCACAGAATGCATTGTGACGTCACAGAATGGATTGTGGGGTGTCAGACTGGATTGTGACGTCACAGAATCCATTGTGACGTCATAGCATGGATTGTGACGTCACAGAATGTATTGTGACGTCACAGAATGGATTGTGACGCGAGGGGGTTGTGACGTCACACTTTGGATTGTGACGTCACAGAATGCATTGTGACGTTACAGAATGGATTGTGGGGTGTCAGAATGGATTGTGACGTCACACTTTGGATTGTGACGTCACAGAATGCATTGTGACTTCACAGAATGTATTGTGGGGTGTCAGAATGGATTCTGACGTCACACTTGGGATTGTGACGTCACACTTTGGATTGTGACGTCACAGAATGCATTGTGACGTCACAGACTGTATTGTGGGGTGTCAGACTGGATTGTGACGTCACAGAAGGGATTGTGACGTCACACTTTGGATTGTGACCTCACAGAATGCATTGTGACGTCACAGAATGGATTCTGGGGTGTTAGACTGGATTGTGACGTCACAGTATGCATTGTGACGTCACAGAAGGGATTGTGATGCGAGGGGATTGTGACGTCACACTTTGGATTGTGACGTCACAGAATGCATTGTGACGTCACAGAATGGATTGTGGGGTGTCAGAATGGATTGTGACGTCACAGAATGCATTGTGACGTCACACTTTGGATTGTGACCTCACAGAATGCATTGCGACGTCATAGAATGGATTGTGATGTCACAGAAGGGATTGTGACATCATCGAATGTATTGTGACGCGAGGGGTTTGTGATGTCACACTTTGGATTGTGACGTCAGAGAATGTATTGTGACGTCACAGAATGCATTGTTGGGTGTCAGAATGGATTGTGACGTCACACTTTGGATTGTGACGTCACAGAATGCATTGTGACGTCACAGAATGGATTGTGGGGTGTCAGACTGGATTGTGACGTCACAGAATCCATTGTGACGTCATAGCATGGATTGTGACGTCAAAGAATGTATTGTGACGTCACAGAATGGATTTTGACGCGAGGGGATTGTGACGTCACACTTTGGATTGTGACGTCACAGAATGCATTGTGACGTCACAGAATGGATTGTGGGGTGTCATACTGTATTGTGACGTCACAGAATGCATTGTGACGTCACAGAAGGGATTGTGATGTCACAGAAGGGATTGTGACATCATCGAATGTATTGTGACGCGAGGTGTTTGTGATGTCACGCTTTGGATTGTGACGTCAGAGAATGTAATTGTGACGTCACAGAATGGATTGTTGGGTGTCAGACGGGATTGTGACGTCACAGAATGCATTGTGACGTCATAGAATGGATTGTGATGTCACAGAAGGGATTATGACATCACAGAATGGATTGTGACGCGAGGGGATTGTGACGTCACACTTTGGATTGTGACGTCACAGAATGCATTGTGACGTCACAGAATGGATTGTGGGGTGTCAGAATGGATTGTGACGACACACTTTGGATTGTGACCTCACAGAATGCATTGTGACGTCACAGAATGGATTCTGGGGTGTCAGAATGGATTGTGACGTCACACTTTGGATTGTGACGTCACAGAATGCATTGTGACTTCACAGAATGTATTGTGGGGTGTCAGAATGGATTCTGACGTCACACTTGGGATTGTGACGTCACACTTTGGATTGTGACGTCACAGAAGGGATTATGACATCACAGAATGGATTGTGGGTTGTCAGAATGTATTGTGACGTCACAGAATGCATTGTGACTTCACAGAATGTATTGTGGGGTGTCAGAATGGATTCTGACGTCACACTTGGGATTGTGACGTCACACTTTGGATTGTGACGTCACAGAAGGCATTGTGACGCCACAGAATGTATTGTGGGGTGTCAGACGGGATTGTGACGTCACAGAATGGATTGTGACGTCACAGAAGGGATTGTGACATCATCGAATGGATTGTGACGCGAGGGGGTTGTGACGTCACACTTTGGATTGTGACGTCACAGAAGGGATTCTGACGTCACAGAATGGATTGTGATGCGAGGGGATTGTGACGTCACACTTTGGATTGTGACGTCACAGAATGGATTGTGACGTCACAGAATGCATTGTGACTTCACAGAATGGATTGTGACGTCACAGAAGGGATTATGACATCACAGAATGGATTGTGGGGTGTCAGAATGGATTGTGACGTCACACTTTGGGTTGTGACGTCACAGAATGCATTGTGACGTCACAGAATGGATTGTGGGGTGTCAGACTGGATTGTGACGTCACAGAATGCATTGTGAAGACATAGAATGGATTGTGACGTCACAGAAGGGATTATGACATCACAGAATGGATAGTAACGCGAGTGGATTGTGACGTCACACTTTGGATTGTGACGTCACAGAATGCATTGTGACGTCACAATACAAAGTGTGACGTCACAGAATGCATTGTGACGTCACAGAATGGATTGTGACGTCACACTTTGGATTGTGACGTCACAGAATGTATTGTGACGTCACAGAATGCATTGTGACGTCACAGAATGTATTGTGACGTCACAGAATGCATTGTGACGCGAGCGGATTGTGACGTCACACTTTGGATTGGGACCTCACAGAATGCATTGTGACGTCACAGAATGGATTGTGGGGTGTTAGACTGGATTGTGACGTCACAGAATGCATTGTGACGTCACACTTTGGATTGTGACCTCACAGAATGCATTGTGACATCACAGAATGGATTGTGATGTGAGGGGATTGTGACGTCACACTTTGGATTGTGACGTCACAGAATGCATTGTGACGTCACAGAATGCATTGTGGTGCGTCAGAATGGATTGTGACGTCACAGAATGCATTGTGACGTCACACTTTGGATTGTGACGTCACAGAATGCATTGTGACGTCACAGAATTCATTGTGACGTCACACTATGGATTGTGACGTCACAGAATGGATTGTGACGTCACAGAATGCATTGTGACGTCACAGAATGGATTGTGGGTTGTCAGAATGGATTGTGACGTCACAGAATGCATTGTGACGTCTCAGAATGTATTGTGACGTCACAGAATGGATTGTGACGCGAGGGGGTTGTGACATCACACTTTGGATTGTGACGTCGCAGAATGCATTGTGACGTCACAGAATGGATTGTGGGGTGTCAGACTGGATTGTGACGTCACAGAATCCATTGTGACGTCATAGCATGGATTGTGACGTCACAGAATGTATTGTGACGTCACAGAATGGATTGTGACGCGAGGGGGTTGTGACGTCACACTTTGGATTGTGACGTCACAGAATGCATTGTGACGTCACAGAATGGATTGTGGGGTGTCAGAATGGATTGTGACGTCACACTTTGGATTGTGACGTCACAGAATGCATTGTGACTTCACAGAATGTATTGTGGGGTGTCAGAATGGATTCTGACGTCACACTTGGGATTGTGACGTCACACTTTGGATTGTGACGTCACAGAATGCATTGTGACGTCACAGACTGTATTTTGGGGTGTCAGACTGGATTGTGACGTCACAGAAGGGATTGTGACGTCACAGAAGGGATTGTGACGTCACACTTTGGATTGTGACCTCACAGAATGCATTGTGACGTCACAGAATGGATTCTGGGGTGTTAGACTGGATTGTGACGTCACAGTATGCATTGTGACGTCACAGAAGGGATTGTGATGCGAGGGGATTGTGACGTCACACTTTGGATTGTGACGTCACAGAATGCATTGTGACGTCACAGAATGGATTGTGGGGTGTCAGAATGGATTGTGACGTCACAGAATGCATTGTGACGTCACACTTTGGATTGTGACCTCACAGAATGCATTGCGACGTCATAGAATGGATTGTGATGTCACAGAAGGGATTGTGACATCATCGAATGTATTGTGACGCGAGGGGTTTGTGATGTCACACTTTGGATTGTGACGTCAGAGAATGTATTGTGACGTCACAGAATGCATTGTTGGGTGTCAGACTGGATTGTGACGTCACAGAATGCATTGTGACGTCATAGAATGGATTGTGACGTCACTGAAGGGATTATGACATCACAGAATGGATTGTGGGGTGTCAGAATGGATTGTGACGCCACACTTTGGGTTGTGACGTCACAGAATGTATTGTGACGTCACAGAATGCATTGTGACGTCACAGAATGGATTGTGACGTCACAGAATGCATTGTGACGTCACAGAATGGATTGTGGGGTGTCAGACTGGATTGTGACGTCACAGAAGGGATTGTGACGTCACAGAATGGATTGTGATGCGAGGGGATTGTGACGTCACACTTTGGATTGTGACGTCACAGAATGGATTGTGACGTCACAGAATGCATTGTGACGTCATAGAATGGATTGTGACGTCACAGAAGGGATTATGACATCACAGAATGGATTGTGGGGTGTCAGAATGGATTGTGACGTCACACTTTGGGTTGTGACGTCACAGAATGCATTGTGACGTCACAGAATGGATTGTGGGGTGTCAGACTGGATTGTGACGTCACATAATGCATTGTGAAGACATAGAATGGATTGTGACGTCACAGAAGGGATTATGACATCACAGAATGGATTGTGACGCGAGGGGATTGTGACGTCACACTTTGGATTGTGACGTCACAGAATGCATTGTGACGTCACAGAATGGATTGTGACGTCACACTTTGGATTGTGACGTCACAGAATGCATTGTGACGTCACAGAATGCATTGTGACGTCACAGAATGTATTGTGACGTCACAGAATGCATTGTGACGCGAGCGGATTGTGACGTCACACTTTGGATTGGGACCTCACAGAATGCATTGTGACGTCACAGAATGGATTGTGGGGTGTTAGACTGGATTGTGACGTCACAGAATGCATTGTGACGTCACACTTTGGATTGTGACCTCACAGAATGCATTGTGACATCACAGAATGGATTGTGATGTGAGGGGATTGTGACGTCACACTTTGGATTGTGACGTCACAGAATGCATTGTGACGTCACAGAATGCATTGTGGTGCGTCAGAATGGATTGTGACGTCACAGAATGCATTGTGACGTCACACTTTGGATTGTGACGTCACAGAATGCATTGTGACGTCACAGAATTCATTGTGACGTCACACTATGGATTGTGACGTCACAGAATGGATTGTGACGTCACAGAATGCATTGTGACGTCACAGAATGGATTGTGGGTTGTCAGACTGGATTGTGACGTCACAGAATGCATTGTGACGTCTCAGAATGTATTGTGACGTCACAGAATGGATTGTGACGCGAGGGGATTGTGACGTCATACTTTGCATTGTGACATCACAGAATGCATTGTGACGTCACAGAATGGATTGTGACGTCACAGAATGGATTGTGGGGTGTCAGACTGGATTGTGACGTCACAGAATGCATTGTGATGTCACAGAAGGGATTGTGATGTCACAGAAGGGATTGTGACATCATCGAATGGATTGTGACGCGAGGGGGTTGTGACATCACACTTTGGATTGTGACGTCACAGAATGCATTGTGACGTCACAGAATGGATTGTGGGGTGTCAGACTGGATTGTGACGTCACAGAATCCATTGTGACGTCATAGCATGGATTGTGACGTCACAGAATGTATTGTGACGTCACAGAATGGATTGTGACGCGAGGGGGTTGTGACGTCACACTTTGGATTGTGACGTCACAGAATGCATTGTGACGTTACAGAATGGATTGTGGGGTGTCAGAATGGATTGTGACGTCACACTTTGGATTGTGACCTCACAGAATGCATTGTGACGTCACAGAATGGATTGTGGGGTGTCAGCATGGATTGTGACGTCACACTTTGGATTGTGACCTCACAGAATGGATTGTGGGGTGTCAGAATGGATTGTGACGTCACACTTTGGATTGTGACGTCACAGAATGCATTGTGACTTCACAGAATGTATTGTGGGGTGTCAGAATGGATTCTGACGTCACACTTGGGATTGTGACGTCACACTTTGGATTGTGACGTCACAGAATGCATTGTGACGTCACAGACTGTATTTTGGGGTGTCAGACTGGATTGTGACGTCACAGAAGGGATTGTGACGTCACAGAAGGGATTGTGACGTCACACTTTGGATTGTGACCTCACAGAACGCATTGTGACGTCACAGAATGGATTCTGGGGTGTTAGACTGGATTGTGACGTCACAGTATGCATTGTGACGTCACAGAAGGGATTGTGACGTCACAGAATGCATTGTGACATCACAGAATGGATTGTGATGCGAGGGGATTGTGACGTCACACTTTGGATTGTGACGTCACAGAATGCATTGTGACGTCACAGAATGGATTGTGGGGTGTCAGAATGGATTGTGACGTCACAGAATGCATTGTGACGTCACACTTTGGATTGTGACCTCACAGAATGCATTGCGACGTCACAGAATGGATTGTGATGTCACAGAAGGGATTGTGACATCATCGAATGTATTGTGACGTGAGGGGTTTGTGATGTCACACTTTGGATTGTGACGTCAGAGAATGTATTGTGACGTCACAGAATGCATTGTTGGGTGTCAGACTGGATTGTGACGTCACAGAATGCATTGTGACGTCATAGAATGGATTGTGACGTCACTGAAGGGATTATGACGTCTCAGAATGGATTGTGGGGTGTCAGAATGGATTGTGACGCCACACTTTGGGTTGTGACGTCACAGAATGTATTGTGACGTCACAGAATGCATTGTGACGTCACAGAATGGATTGTGGGGTGTCAGACTGGATTGTGACGTCACAGAATGCATTGTGACGTCTCAGAATGTATTGTGACGTCACAGAATGGATTGTGACGCGAGGGGATTGTGACGTCATACTTTGCATTGTGACATCACAGAATGGATTGTGACGTCACAGAATGGATTGTGGGGTGTCAGACTGGATTGTGACGTCACAGAATGCATTGTGATGTCACAGAAGGGATTGTGATGTCACAGAAGGGATTGTGACATCATCGAATGGATTGTGACGCGAGGGGGTTGTGACATCACACTTTGGATTGTGACGTCACAGAATGCATTGTGACGTCACAGAATGGATTGTGGGGTGTCAGACTGGATTGTGACGTCACAGAATCCATTGTGACGTCATAGCAAGGATTGTGACGTCACAGAATGTATTGTGACGTCACAGAATGGATTTTGACGCGAGGGGATTGTGACGTCACACTTTGGATTGTGACGTCACAGAATGGATTGTGGGGTGTCAGAATGGATTGTGACGTCACACTTTGGATTGTGACGTCACAGAATGGATTGTGACGTCACAGAATGGATTGCGACGTCACAGAATGCATTGTGACGCGAGCGGATTGTGACGTCACGCTTTGGATTGTGACCTCACAGAATGCATTGTGACGTCACAGAATGGATTGTGGGGTGTCAGAATGGATTGTGACGTCACACTTTGGATTGTGACGTCACAGAATGCATTGCGACGTCACAGAAGGGATTGTGATGTCACAGAAGGGATTGTGACATCATCGAATGTATTGTGACGCGAGGGGTTTGTGATGTCACACTTTGGATTGTGACGTCAGAGAATGTATTGTGACGTCACAGAATGCATTGTTGGGTGTCAGACTGGATTGTGACGTCACAGAATGCATTGTGACGTCATAGAATGGATTGTGACGTCACAGAAGGGATTATGACATCACAGAATGGATTGTGGGGTGTCAGAATGGATTGTGACGTCACACTTTGGGTTGTGACGTCACAGAATGCATTGTGGTGTGTTAGAATGGATTGTGACGTCACAGAATGGATTGTGACGCGAGGGGGTTGTGACATCACACTTTGGATTGTGACGTCACAGAATGCATTGTGACGTCACAGAATGGATTGTGGGGTGTCAGAATGGATTGTGACGTCACACTTTGGATTGTGACCTCACAGAATGCATTGTGACGTCACAGAATGGATTGTGGGGTGTCAGCATGGATTGTGACGTCACACTTTGGATTGTGACCTCACAGAATGGATTGTGGGGTGTCAGAATGGATTGTGACGTCACACTTTGGATTGTGACGTCACAGAATGCATTGTGACTTCACAGAATGTATTGTGGGGTGTCAGAATGGATTCTGACGTCACACTTGGGATTGTGACGTCACACTTTGGATTGTGACGTCACAGAATGCATTGTGACGTCACAGACTGTATTTTGGGGTGTCAGACTGGATTGTGACGTCACAGAAGGGATTGTGACGTCACAGAAGGGATTGTGACGTCACACTTTGGATTGTGACCTCACAGAACGCATTGTGACGTCACAGAATGGATTCTGGGGTGTTAGACTGGATTGTGACGTCACAGTATGCATTGTGACGTCACAGAAGGGATTGTGACATCACAGAATGCATTCTGACATCACAGAATGGATTGTGATGCGAGGGGATTGTGACGTCACACTTTGGATTGTGACGTCACAGAATGCATTGTGACGTCACAGAATGGATTGTGGGGTGTCAGAATGGATTGTGACGTCACAGAATGCATTGTGACGTCACACTTTGGATTGTGACCTCACAGAATGCATTGCGACGTCACAGAATGGATTGTGATGTCACAGAAGGGATTGTGACATCATCGAATGTATTGTGACGTGAGGGGTTTGTGATGTCACACTTTGGATTGTGACGTCAGAGAATGTATTGTGACGTCACAGAATGCATTGTTGGGTGCCAGACTGGATTGTGACGTCACAGAATGCATTGTGACGTCATAGAATGGATTGTGACGTCACTGAAGGGATTATGACGTCACAGAATGGATTGTGGGGTGTCAGAATGGATTGTGACGCCACACTTTGGGTTGTGACGTCACAGAATGTATTGTGACGTCACAGAATGCATTGTGACGTCACAGAATGGATTGTGGGGTGTCAGACTGGATTGTGACGTCACAGAATGCATTGTGACGTCTCAGAATGTATTGTGACGTCACAGAATGGATTGTGACGCGAGGGGATTGTGACGTCATACTTTGCATTGTGACATCACAGAATGGATTGTGACGTCACAGAATGGATTGTGGGGTGTCAGACTGGATTGTGACGTCACAGAATGCATTGTGATGTCACAGAAGGGATTGTGATGTCACAGAAGGGATTGTGACATCATCGAATGGATTGTGACGCGAGGGGGTTGTGACATCACACTTTGGATTGTGACGTCACAGAATGCATTGTGACGTCACAGAATGGATTGTGGGGTGTCAGACTGGATTGTGACGTCACAGAATCCATTGTGACGTCATAGCAAGGATTGTGACGTCACAGAATGCATTGTGACGTCACATAATGGATTGTGACGCGAGGGGATTGTGACGTCACACTTTGGATTGTGACGTCACAGAATGCATTGTGACGTCACAGAATGGATTGTGGGGTGTCAGAATGGATTGTGACGTCACACTTTGGATTGTGACGTCACAGAATGGATTGTGACGTCACAGAATGGATTGCGACGTCACAGAATGCATTGTGACGCGAGCGGATTGTGACGTCACGCTTTGGATTGTGACCTCACAGAATGCATTGTGACGTCACAGAATGGATTGTGGGGTGTCAGAATGGATTGTGACGTCACACTTTGGATTGTGACGTCACAGAATGCATTGCGACGTCACAGAAGGGATTGTGATGTCACAGAAGGGATTGTGACATCATCGAATGTATTGTGACGCGAGGGGTTTGTGATGTCACACTTTGGATTGTGACGTCAGAGAATGTATTGTGACGTCACAGAATGCATTGTTGGGTGTCAGACTGGATTGTGACGTCACAGAATGCATTGTGACGTCATAGAATGGATTGTGACGTCACAGAAGGGATTATGACATCACAGAATGGATTGTGGGGTGTCAGAATGGATTGTGACGTCACACTTTGGGTTGTGACGTCACAGAATGCATTGTGGTGTGTTAGAATGGATTGTGACGTCACAGAATGGATTGTGACGCGAGGGGGTTGTGACATCACACTTTGGATTGTGACGTCACAGAATGCATTGTGACGTCACAGAATGGATTGTGGGGTGTCAGACTGGATTGTGACGTCACAGAATCCATTGTGACGTCATAGCATGGATTGTGACGTCACAGAATGTATTGTGACGTCACAGAATGGATTTTGACGCGAGGGGATTGTGACGTCACACTTTGGATTGTGACGTCACAGAATGCATTGTGACGTCACAGAATGGATTGTGGGGTGTCAGACTGGATTTTGACGTCACAGAATGCATTGCGACGTCACAGAAGGGATTGTGACATCATCGAATGTATTGTGACGCGAGGGGTTTGTGATGTCACACTTTGGATTGTGACGTCAAGGGAATGTAATTGTGACGTCACAGAATGCATTGTTGGGTGTCAGACTGGATTGTGACGTCACAGAATGCATTGTGACGTCATAGAACTGATTGTGATGTCACAGAAGGGATTATGACATCACAGAATGGATTGTGACGCGAGGGGATTGTGACGTCACACTTTGGATTGTGACGTCACAGAATGCATTGTGACGCCACAGAATGGATTGTGGGGTGTCAGAATGGATTGTGACGTCACACTTTGGATTGTGACGTCACACTTTGGATTGTGACGTCACAGAATGGATTGTGACGTCACACTTTGGATTGTGACGTCACAGAATGGATTGTGACGTCACAGAATGCATTGTGACGTCACAGAATGGATTGTGACGTCACAGAATGGATTGTGACGCGAGCGGATTGTGACGTCACACTTTGGATTGTGACCTCACAGAATGCATTGTGACGTCACAGAATGGATTCTGGGGTGTTAGACTGGATTGTGACGTCACAGAATGCATTGTGACGTCACAGAAGGGATTGTGACGTCACAGAATGCATTGTGACATCAAAGAATGGATTGTGATGCGAGGGGATTGTGACGTCACACTTTGGATTGTGACGTCACAGAATGCATTGTGACGTCACAGAATGGATTGTGGGGTGTCAGAATGGATTGTTACGTCACACTTTGGATTGTGACCTCACAGAATGCATTGCGACGTCACAGAATGCATTGTGACGTCTCAGAATGTATTGTGACGTCACAGAATGGATTTTGACGCGAGGGGATTGTGACGTCACACTTTGGATTGTGACGTCACAGAATGCATTGTGACGTCACAGAATGGATTGTGGGGTGTCAGACTGGATTGTGACGTCACAGAATCCATTGTGACGTCATAGCATGGATTGTGACGTCACAGAATGTATTGTGACGTCACAGAATGGATTGTGACGCGAGGGGATTGTGACGTCACAGAATGCATTGTGACGTCACAGAATGGATTGTGGGGTGTCAGAATGGATTGTGGGGTGTCAGAATGGATTGTGACGTCACACTTTGGATTGTGACCTCACAGAATGTATTGTGACGTCACAGAATGGATTGTGACATCACACTTTGGATTGTGACCTCACAGAATGCATTGTGACGTCACAGAATGGATTGTGGGGTGTCAGAATGGATTGTGACGTCACACTTTGGATTGTGACGTCACAGAATGCATTGTGACTTCACAGAATGTATTGTGGGGTGTCAGAATGGATTCTGACGTCACACTTGGGATTGTGACGTCACAGAATGGATTGTGACGTCACAGAAGGGATTGTGACATCATCGAATGGATTGTGACGCGAGGGGGTTGTGACGTCACACTTTGGATTGTGACGTCACAGAAGGGATTGTGACGTCACAGAATGGATTGTGACGCGAGGGGATTGTGACGTCACACTTTGGATTGTGACCTCACAGAATGCATTGTGACGTCACAGAATGGATTGTGGGGTGTCAGACTGGATTGTGACGTCACAGAATGCATTGCGACGTCACAGAAGGGATTGTGACATCATCAAATGTATTGTGACGCGAGGGGTTTGTGATGTCACGCTTTGGATTGTGACGTCAAGGGAATGTAATTGTGACGTCACAGAATGCATTGTTGGGTGTCAGACTGGATTGTGACGTCACAGAATGCATTGTGACGTCATAGAACTGTTTGTGATGTCACAGAAGGGATTATGACATCACAGAATGGATTGTGACGCGAGGGGATTGTGACGTCACACTTTGGATTGTGACGTCACAGAATGCATTGTGACGTCACAGAATGGATTGTGGGGTGTCAGAATGGATTGTGACGTCACACTTTGGATTGTGACGTCACAGAATGCATTGTGACGTCACAGAATGGATTGTGGGGTGTCAGACTGGATTGTGACGTCACAGAATCCATTGTGACGTCATAGCATGGATTGTGACGTCACAGAATGTATTGTGACGTCACAGAATGGATTTTGACGCGAGGGGATTGTGACGTCACACTTTGGATTGTGACGTCACAGAATGCATTGTGACGTCACAGAATGGATTGTGGGGTGTCATACTGTATTGTGACGTCACAGAGTGCATTGTGACGTCACAGAAGGGATTGTGATGTCACAGAAGGGATTGTGACATCATCGAATGTATTGTGACGCGAGGTGTTTGTGATGTCACGCTTTGGATTGTGACGTCAGAGAATGTAATTGTGACGTCACAGAATGGATTGTTGGGTGTCAGACGGGATTGTGACGTCACAGAATGCATTGTGACGTCATAGAATGGATTGTGATGTCACAGAAGGGATTATGACATCACAGAATGGATTGTGACGCGAGGGGATTGTGACGTCACACTTTGGATTGTGACGTCACAGAATGCATTGTGACGTCACAGAATGGATTGTGGGGTGTCAGAATGGATTGTGACGACACACTTTGGATTGTGACCTCACAGAATGCATTGTGACGTCACAGAATGGATTCTGGGGTGTCAGAATGGATTGTGACGTCACACTTTGGATTGAGACGTCACAGAATGCATTGTGACTTCACAGAATGTATTGTGGGGTGTCAGAATGGATTCTGACGTCACACTTGGGATTGTGACGTCACACTTTGGATTGTGACGTCACAGAAGGGATTATGACATCACAGAATGGATTGTGGGTTGTCAGAATGTATTGTGACGTCACAGAATGCATTGTGACTTCACAGAATGTATTGTGGGGTGTCAGAATGGATTCTGACGTCACACTTGGGATTGTGACGTCACACTTTGGATTGTGACGTCACAGAAGGCATTGTGACGCCACAGAATGTATTGTGGGGTGTCAGACGGGATTGTGACGTCACAGAATGGATTGTGACGTCACAGAAGGGATTGTGACATCATCGAATGGATTGTGACGCGAGGGGGTTGTGACGTCACACTTTGGATTGTGACGTCACAGAAGGGATTGTGACGTCACAGAATGGATTGTGATGCGAGGGGATTGTGACGTCACACTTTGGATTGTGACGTCACAGAATGGATTGTGACGTCACAGAATGCATTGTGACTTCACAGAATGGATTGTGACGTCACAGAAGGGATTATGACATCACAGAATGGATTGTGGGGTGTCAGAATGGATTGTGACGTCACACTTTGTGTTGTGACGTCACAGAATGCATTGTGACGTCACAGAATGGATTGTGGGGTGTCAGACTGGATTGTGACGTCACAGAATGCATTGTGAAGACATAGAATGGATTGTGACGTCACAGAAGGGATTATGACATCACAGAATGGATAGTAACGCGAGTGGATTGTGACGTCACACTTTGGATTGTGACGTCACAGAATGCATTGTGACGTCACAATACAAAGTGTGACGTCACAGAATGCATTGTGACGTCACAGAATGGATTGTGACGTCACACTTTGGATTGTGACGTCACAGAATGTATTGTGACGTCACAGAATGCATTGTGACGTCACAGAATGTATTGTGACGTCACAGAATGCATTGTGACGCGAGCGGATTGTGACGTCACACTTTGGATTGGGACCTCACAGAATGCATTGTGACGTCACAGAATGGATTGTGGGGTGTTAGACTGGATTGTGACGTCACAGAATGCATTGTGACGTCACAGAAGGGATTGTGACGTCACAGAATGCATTGTGACATCACAGAATGGATTGTGATGTGAGGGGATTGTGACGTCACACTTTGGATTGTGACGTCACAGAATGCATTGTGACGTCACAGAATGCATTGTGGTGCGTCAGAATGGATTGTGACGTCACAGAATGCACTGTGACGTCACACTTTGGATTGTGACGTCACAGAATGCATTGTGACGTCACAGAATTCATTGTGACGTCACACTATGGATTGTGACGTCACAGAATGGATTGTGACGTCACAGAATGCATTGTGACGTCACAGAATGGATTGTGGGTTGTCAGAATGGATTGTGACGTCACAGAATGCATTGTGACGTCTCAGAATGTATTGTGACGTCACAGAATGGATTGTGACGCGAGGGGGTTGTGACATCACACTTTGGATTGTGACGTCACAGAATGCATTGTGACGTCACAGAATGGATTGTGGGGTGTCAGACTGGATTGTGACGTCACAGAATCCATTGTGACGTCATAGCATGGATTGTGACGTCACAGAATGTATTGTGACGTCACAGAATGGATTGTGACGCGAGGGGGTTGTGACGTCACACTTTGGATTGTGACGTCACAGAATGCATTGTGACGTCACAGAATGGATTGTGGGGTGTCAGAATGGATTGTGACGTCACACTTTGGATTGTGACGTCACAGAATGCATTGTGACTTCACAGAATGTATTGTGGGGTGTCAGAATGGATTCTGACGTCACACTTGGGATTGTGACGTCACACTTTGGATTGTGACGTCACAGAATGCATTGTGACGTCACAGACTGTATTTTGGGGTGTCAGACTGGATTGTGACGTCACAGAAGTGATTGTGACGTCACAGAAGGGATTGTGACGTCACACTTTGGATTGTGACCTCACAGAATGCATTGTGACGTCACAGAATGGATTCTGGGGTGTTAGACTGGATTGTGACGTCACAGTATGCATTGTGACGTCACAGACGGGATTGTGATGCGAGGGGATTGTGACGTCACACTTTGGATTGTGACGTCACAGAATGCATTGTGACGTCACAGAATGGATTGTGGGGTGTCAGAATGGATTGTGACGTCACAGAATGCATTGTGACGTCACACTTTGGATTGTGACCTCACAGAATGCATTGCGACGTCATAGAATGGATTGTGATGTCACAGAAGGGATTGTGACATCATCGAATGTATTGTGACGCGAGGGGTTTGTGATGTCACACTTTGGATTGTGACGTCAGAGAATGTATTGTGACGTCACAGAATGCATTGTTGGGTGTCAGACTGGATTGTGACGTCACAGAATGCATTGTGACGTCATAGAATGGATTGTGACGTCACTGAAGGGATTATGACATCACAGAATGGATTGTGGGGTGTCAGAATGGATTGTGACGCCACACTTTGGGTTGTGACGTCACAGAATGTATTGTGACGTCACAGAATGCATTGTGACGTCACAGAATGGATTGTGACGTCACAGAATGCATTGTGACGTCACAGAATGGATTGTGGGGTGTCAGACTGGATTGTGACGTCACAGAAGGGATTGTGACGTCACAGAATGGATTGTGATGCGAGGGGATTGTGACGTCACACTTTGGATTGTGACGTCACAGAATGGATTGTGACGTCACAGAATGCATTGTGACGTCATAGAATGGATTGTGACGTCACAGAAGGGATTATGACATCACAGAATGGATTGTGGGGTGTCAGAATGGATTGTGACGTCACACTTTGGGTTGTGACGTCACAGAATGCATTGTGACGTCACAGAATGGATTGTGGGGTGTCAGACTGGATTGTGACGTCACATAATGCATTGTGAAGACATAGAATGGATTGTGACGTCACAGAAGGGATTATGACATCACAGAATGGATTGTGACGCGAGGGGATTGTGACGTCACACTTTGGATTGTGACGTCACAGAATGCATTGTGACGTCACAGAATGGATTGTGGGGTGTCAGAATGGATTGTGACGTCACACTTTGGATTGGGACCTCACAGAATGCATTGTGACGTCACAGAATGGATTGTGGGGTGTCAGACTGGATTGTGACGTCACAGAATGCATTGTGACGTCACAGAAGGGATTGTGACGTCACAGAATGCATTGTGACATCACAGAATGGATTGTGATGTGAGGGGATTGTGACGTCACACTTTGGATTGTGACGTCACAGAATGCATTGTGACGTCACAGAATGCATTGTGGTGCGTCAGAATGGATTGTGACGTCACAGAATGCATTGTGACGTCACACTTTGGATTGTGACGTCACAGAATGCATTGTGACGTCACAGAATTCATTGTGACGTCACACTATGGATTGTGACGTCACAGAATGGATTGTGACGTCACAGAATGCATTGTGACGTCACAGAATGGATTGTGGGTTGTCAGACTGGATTGTGACGTCACAGAATGCATTGTGACGTCTCAGAATGTATTGTGACGTCACAGAATGGATTGTGACGCGAGGGGATTGTGACGTCATACTTTGCATTGTGACGTCACAGAATGCATTGTGACGTCTCAGAATGTATTGTGACGTCACAGAATGGATTGTGGGGTGTCAGACTGGATTGTGACGTCACAGAATGCATTGTGATGTCACAGAAGGGATTGTGATGTCACAGAAGGGATTGTGACATCATCGAATGGATTGTGACGCGAGGGGGTTGTGACATCACACTTTGGATTGTGACGTCACAGAATGCATTGTGACGTCACAGAATGGATTGTGGGGTGTCAGACTGGATTGTGACGTCACAGAATCCATTGTGACGTCATAGCATGGATTGTGACGTCACAGAATGTATTGTGACGTCACAGAATGGATTGTGACGCGAGGGGATTGTGACGTCACACTTTGGATTGTGACGTCACAGAATGCATTGTGACGTCACAGAATGGATTGTGGGGTGTCAGAATGGATTGTGACGTCACACTTTGGATTGTGACCTCACAGAATGCATTGTGACGTCACAGAATGGATTGTGGGGTGTCAGCATGGATTGTGACGTCACACTTTGGATTGTGACCTCACAGAATGGATTGTGGGGTGTCAGAATGGATTGTGACGTCACACTTTGGATTGTGACGTCACAGAATGCATTGTGACTTCACAGAATGTATTGTGGGGTGTCAGAATGGATTCTGACGTCACACTTGGGATTGTGACGTCACACTTTGGATTGTGACGTCACAGAATGCATTGTGACGTCACAGACTGTATTTTGGGGTGTCAGACTGGATTGTGACGTCACAGAAGGGATTGTGACGTCACAGAAGGGATTGTGACGTCACACTTTGGATTGTGACCTCACAGAACGCATTGTGACGTCACAGAATGGATTCTGGGGTGTTAGACTGGATTGTGACGTCACAGTATGCATTGTGACGTCACAGAAGGGATTGTGACGTCACAGAATGCATTGTGACATCACAGAATGGATTGTGATGCGAGGGGATTGTGACGTCACACTTTGGATTGTGACGTCACAGAATGCATTGTGACGTCACAGAATGGATTGTGGGGTGTCAGAATGGATTGTGACGTCACAGAATGCATTGTGACGTCACACTTTGGATTGTGACCTCACAGAATGCATTGCGACGTCACAGAATGGATTGTGATGTCACAGAAGGGATTGTGACATCATCGAATGTATTGTGACGTGAGGGGTTTGTGATGTCACACTTTGGATTGTGACGTCAGAGAATGTATTGTGACGTCACAGAATGCATTGTTGGGTGTCAGACTGGATGGTGACGTCACAGAATGCATTGTGACGTCATAGAATGGATTGTGACGTCACTGAAGGGATTATGACGTCTCAGAATGGATTGTGGGGTGTCAGAATGGATTGTGACGCCACACTTTGGGTTGTGACGTCACAGAAGGGATTGTGACGTCACAGAATGCATTGTGACGTCACAGAATGGATTGTGGGGTGTCAGACTGGATTGTGACGTCACAGAATGCATTGTGACGTCTCAGAATGTATTGTGACGTCACAGAATGGATTGTGACGCGAGGGGATTGTGACGTCATACTTTGCATTGTGACATCACAGAATGGATTGTGACGTCACAGAATGGATTGTGGGGTGTCAGACTGGATTGTGACGTCACAGAATGCATTGTGATGTCACAGAAGGGATTGTGATGTCACAGAAGGGATTGTGACATCATCGAATGGATTGTGACGCGAGGGGGTTGTGACATCACACTTTGGATTGTGACGTCACAGAATGCATTGTGACGTCACAGAATGGATTGTGGGGTGTC
The DNA here is from genome assembly GCF_964237585.1 of Gallinula chloropus. Lineage (NCBI taxonomy): Eukaryota > Metazoa > Chordata > Aves > Gruiformes > Rallidae > Gallinula > Gallinula chloropus. The sequence goes on from NW_028168676.1 coordinate 109,949, forward strand.
AGACTGGATTGTGACGTCACAGAATCCATTGTGACGTCATAGCAAGGATTGTGACGTCACAGAATGTATTGTGACGTCACAGAATGGATTTTGACGCGAGGGGATTGTGACGTCACACTTTGGATTGTGACGTCACAGAATGGATTGTGGGGTGTCAGAATGGATTGTGACGTCACACTTTGGATTGTGACGTCACAGAATGGATTGTGACGTCACAGAATGGATTGCGACGTCACAGAATGCATTGTGACGCGAGCGGATTGTGACGTCACGCTTTGGATTGTGACCTCACAGAATGCATTGTGACGTCACAGAATGGATTGTGGGGTGTCAGAATGGATTGTGACGTCACACTTTGGATTGTGACGTCACAGAATGCATTGCGACGTCACAGAAGGGATTGTGATGTCACAGAAGGGATTGTGACATCATCGAATGTATTGTGACGCGAGGGGTTTGTGATGTCACACTTTGGATTGTGACGTCAGAGAATGTATTGTGACGTCACAGAATGCATTGTTGGGTGTCAGACTGGATTGTGACGTCACAGAATGCATTGTGACGACATAGAATGAATTGTAACGTCACAGAAGGGATTATGACATCACAGAATGGATTGTGGGGTGTCAGAATGGATTGTGACGTCACACTTTGGGTTGTGACGTCACAGAATGCATTGTGGTGTGTTAGAATGGATTGTGACGTCACAGAATGGATTGTGACGCGAGGGGGTTGTGACATCACACTTTGGATTGTGACGTCACAGAATGCATTGTGACGTCACAGAATGGATTGTGGGGTGTCAGAATGGATTGTGACGTCACACTTTGGATTGTGACCTCACAGAATGCATTGTGACGTCACAGAATGGATTGTGGGGTGTCAGCATGGATTGTGACGTCACACTTTGGATTGTGACCTCACAGAATGGATTGTGGGGTGTCAGAATGGATTGTGACGTCACACTTTGGATTGTGACGTCACAGAATGCATTGTGACTTCACAGAATGTATTGTGGGGTGTCAGAATGGATTCTGACGTCACACTTGGGATTGTGACGTCACACTTTGGATTGTGACGTCACAGAATGCATTGTGACGTCACAGACTGTATTTTGGGGTGTCAGACTGGATTGTGACGTCACAGAAGGGATTGTGACGTCACAGAAGGGATTGTGACGTCACACTTTGGATTGTGACCTCACAGAACGCATTGTGACGTCACAGAATGGATTCTGGGGTGTTAGACTGGATTGTGACGTCACAGTATGCATTGTGACGTCACAGAAGGGATTGTGACGTCACAGAATGCATTGTGACATCACAGAATGGATTGTGATGCGAGGGGATTGTGACGTCACACTTTGGATTGTGACGTCACAGAATGCATTGTGACGTCACAGAATGGATTGTGGGGTGTCAGAATGGATTGTGACGTCACAGAATGCATTGTGACGTCACACTTTGGATTGTGACCTCACAGAATGCATTGCGACGTCACAGAATGGATTGTGATGTCACAGAAGGGATTGTGACATCATCGAATGTATTGTGACGTGAGGGGTTTGTGATGTCACACTTTGGATTGTGACGTCAGAGAATGTATTGTGACGTCACAGAATGCATTGTTGGGTGTCAGACTGGATTGTGACGTCACAGAATGCATTGTGACGTCATAGAATGGATTGTGACGTCACTGAAGGGATTATGACGTCACAGAATGGATTGTGGGGTGCCAGAATGGATTGTGACGCCACACTTTGGGTTGTGACGTCACAGAATGTATTGTGACGTCACAGAATGCATTGTGACGTCACAGAATGGATTGTGGGGTGTCAGACTGGATTGTGACGTCACAGAATGCATTGTGACGTCTCAGAATGTATTGTGACGTCACAGAATGGATTGTGACGCGAGGGGATTGTGACGTCATACTTTGCATTGTGACATCACAGAATGGATTGTGACGTCACAGAATGGATTGTGGGGTGTCAGACTGGATTGTGACGTCACAGAATGCATTGTGATGTCACAGAAGGGATTGTGATGTCACAGAAGGGATTGTGACATCATCGAATGGATTGTGACGCGAGGGGGTTGTGACATCACACTTTGGATTGTGACGTCACAGAATGCATTGTGACGTCACAGAATGGATTGTGGGGTGTCAGACTGGATTGTGACGTCACAGAATCCATTGTGACGTCATAGCAAGGATTGTGACGTCACAGAATGTATTGTGACGTCACAGAATGGATTTTGACGCGAGGGGATTGTGACGTCACACTTTGGATTGTGACGTCACAGAATGCATTGTGACGTCACAGAATGGATTGTGGGGTGTCAGAATGGATTGTGACGTCACACTTTGGATTGTGACGTCACAGAATGGATTGTGACGTCACAGAATGGATTGCGACGTCACAGAATGCATTGTGACGCGAGCGGATTGTGACGTCACGCTTTGGATTGTGACCTCACAGAATGCATTGTGACGTCACAGAATGGATTGTGGGGTGTCAGAATGGATTGTGACGTCACACTTTGGATTGTGACGTCACAGAATGCATTGCGACGTCACAGAAGGGATTGTGATGTCACAGAAGGGATTGTGACATCATCGAATGTATTGTGACGCGAGGGGTTTGTGATGTCACACTTTGGATTGTGACGTCAGAGAATGTATTGTGACGTCACAGAATGCATTGTTGGGTGTCAGACTGGATTGTGACGTCACAGAATGCATTGTGACGTCATAGAATGGATTGTGACGTCACAGAAGGGATTATGACATCACAGAATGGATTGTGGGGTGTCAGAATGGATTGTGACGTCACACTTTGGGTTGTGACGTCACAGAATGCATTGTGGTGTGTTAGAATGGATTGTGACGTCACAGAATGGATTGTGACGCGAGGGGGTTGTGACATCACACTTTGGATTGTGACGTCACAGAATGCATTGTGACGTCACAGAATGGATTGTGGGGTGTCAGACTGGATTGTGACGTCACAGAATCCATTGTGACGTCATAGCATGGATTGTGACGTCACAGAATGTATTGTGACGTCACAGAATGGATTTTGACGCGAGGGGATTGTGACGTCACACTTTGGATTGTGACGTCACAGAATGCATTGTGACGTCACAGAATGGATTGTGGGGTGTCAGACTGGATTTTGACGTCACAGAATGCATTGCGACGTCACAGAAGGGATTGTGACATCATCGAATGTATTGTGACGCGAGGGGTTTGTGATGTCACACTTTGGATTGTGACGTCAAGGGAATGTAATTGTGACGTCACAGAATGCATTGTTGGGTGTCAGACTGGATTGTGACGTCACAGAATGCATTGTGACGTCATAGAACTGATTGTGATGTCACAGAAGGGATTATGACATCACAGAATGGATTGTGACGCGAGGGGATTGTGACGTCACACTTTGGATTGTGACGTCACAGAATGCATTGTGACGCCACAGAATGGATTGTGACGTCACACTTTGGATTGTGACGTCACACTTTGGATTGTGACGTCACAGAATGGATTGTGACGTCACACTTTGGATTGTGACGTCACAGAATGGATTGTGACGTCACAGAATGGATTGTGACGTCACAGAATGGATTGTGACGCGAGCGGATTGTGACGTCACACTTTGGATTGTGACCTCACAGAATGCATTGTGACGTCACAGAATGGATTCTGGGGTGTTAGACTGGATTGTGACGTCACAGAATGCATTGTGACGTCACAGAAGGGATTGTGACGTCACAGAATGCATTGTGACATCAAAGAATGGATTGTGATGCGAGGGGATTGTGACGTCACACTTTGGATTGTGACGTCACAGAATGCATTGTGACGTCACAGAATGGATTGTGGGGTGTCAGAATGGATTGTTACGTCACACTTTGGATTGTGACCTCACAGAATGCATTGCGACGTCACAGAATGCATTGTGACGTCTCAGAATGTATTGTGACGTCACAGAATGGATTTTGACGCGAGGGGATTGTGACGTCACACTTTGGATTGTGACGTCACAGAATGCATTGTGACGTCACAGAATGGATTGTGGGGTGTCAGATTGGATTGTGACGTCACAGAATTCATTGTGATGTCACAGAATGGATTGTGACGTCACAGAAGGGATTGTGACATCATCGAATGGATTGTGACGCGAGGGGATTGTGACGTCACACTTTGGATTGTGACGTCACAGAATGCATTGTGACTTCACAGAATGGATTGTGGGGTGTCAGAATGGATTCTGACGTCACACTTTGGATTGTGACGTCACAGAATGCATTGTGACGTCACAGAATGCATTGTGGTGTGTCAGAATGGATTGTGACGTCACAGAATGCATTGTGACGTCACACTTTGGATTGTGACGTCACAGAATGCATTGTGACGTCACACAATGGATTGTGACGTCACACTTTGGATTGTGACGTCACAGAATGTATTGTGACGTCACAGAATGCATTGTGACGTCACAGAATGGATTGTGGGGTGTCAGACTGGATTGTGACGTCACAGAATGCATTGAGACGTTTCAGAATGTATTGTGACGTCACAGAATGAATTGTGACGCGAGGGGATTGTGACGTCATACTTTATATTGTGACATCACAGAATGCATTGTGACGTCACAGAATGGATTGTGGGGTGTAAGACTGGATTGTGACGTCACAGAATGCATTGTGATGTCACAGAAGGGATTGTGATGTCACAGAAGGGATTGTGACATCATCGAATGGATTGTGACGCGAGGGGGTTGTGACATCACACTTTGGTTTGTGACGTCACAGAATGCATTGTGACGTCACAGAATGGATTGTGGGGTGTCAGACTGGATTGTGACGTCACAGAATCCATTGTGACGTCATAGCATGGATTGTGACGTCACAGAATGTATTGTGACGTCACAGAAGGGATTGTGACGCGAGGGGATTGTGACGTCACACTTTGGATTGTGACGTCACAGAATGCATTGTGACGTCACAGAATGGATTGTGTCGCGAGGGGATTGTGACGTCACACTTTGGATTGTGACCTCACAGAATGCATTGTGACGTCACAGAATGGATTGTGGGGTGTCAGACTGGATTGTGACGTCACACTTTGGATTGTGACGTCAGAGAATGGATTGTGACGTTACAGAAGGGATTGTGACATCACAGAATGGATTGTGACGCGAGTGGATTGTGACGTCACACTTTGGATTGTGACGTCACAGAATGGAATGTGACGTCACAGAATTGATTGTGACGTCACAGAATGGATTGGGGGTGTAAGAATGGATTGTGACGTCACACTTTGGATTGTGACGTCACAGAATGTATTGTGACTTCACAGAATGGATTGTGGGGTGTCAGAATGGATTGTGACGTCACACTTTGGATTGTGACGTCACAGAATGAATTGTAACGTCACAGAATGCATTGTGGTGTGTCAGAATGGATTGTGACGTCACAGAATATATTGTGACGTCACACTTTGGATTGTGACGTCACACTTTGGATTGTGACGTCACAGAATGTATTGTGACGTCACAGAATGCATTGTGACGTCACAGAATGGATTGTGACGTCGCAGAAGGGATTGTGACATCATCGGATGGATTGTGACGCGAGGGGTTTCTGACGTCACACTTTGGATTGTGACGTCACAGAATGCATTGTGACGTCACAGAATTGATTGTGGGGTGTCAGGCTGGATTGTGACGTCACAGAATGCAATGTTACGTCATAGAATGGATTGTGACGTCACAGATGGTATTATGACATCACAGAATGGATTGTGGGTTGTCAGAATGGATTGTGACGTCACACTTTGGATTGTGACGTCACAGAATGCATTGTGACGTCGCAGAATGCATTGTGGTGTGTCAGAATGGATTGTGACGTCACAGAATGCATTGTGACGTCACACTTTGGATTGTGACGTCACAGAATGCATTGTGACGTCACACAATGGATTGTGACGTCACACTTTGGATTGTGACGTCACAGAATGTATTGTGACGTCACAGAATGCATTGTGACGTCACAGAATGGATTGTGGGGTGTCAGACTGGATTGTGACGTCACAGAATGCATTGAGACGTTTCAGAATGTATTGTGACGTCACAGAATGAATTGTGACGCGAGGGGATTGTGACGTCATACTTTATATTGTGACATCACAGAATGCATTGTGACGTCACAGAATGGATTGTGGGGTGTAAGACTGGATTGTGACGTCACAGAATGCATTGTGATGTCACAGAAGGGATTGTGATGTCACAGAAGGGATTGTGACATCATCGAATGGATTGTGACGCGAGGGGGTTGTGACATCACACTTTGGTTTGTGACGTCACAGAATGCATTGTGACGTCACAGAATGGATTGTGGGGTGTCAGACTGGATTGTGACGTCACAGAATCCATTGTGACGTCATAGCATGGATTGTGACGTCACAGAATGTATTGTGACGTCACAGAAGGGATTGTGACGCGAGGGGATTGTGACGTCACACTTTGGATTGTGACGTCACAGAATGCATTGTGACGTCACAGAATGGATTGTGTCGCGAGGGGATTGTGACGTCACACTTTGGATTGTGACCTCACAGAATGCATTGTGACGTCACAGAATGGATTGTGGGGTGTCAGACTGGATTGTGACGTCACACTTTGGATTGTGACGTCAGAGAATGGATTGTGACGTTACAGAAGGGATTGTGACATCACAGAATGGATTGTGACGCGAGTGGATTGTGACGTCACACTTTGGATTGTGACGTCACAGAATGGAATGTGACGTCACAGAATTGATTGTGACGTCACAGAATTGATTGGGGGTGTAAGAATGGATTGTGACGTCACACTTTGGATTGTGACGTCACAGAATGAATTGTAACGTCACAGAATGCATTGTGGTGTGTCAGAATGGATTGTGACGTCACAGAATATATTGTGACGTCACACTTTGGATTGTGACGTCACACTTTGGATTGTGACGTCACAGAATGTATTGTGACGTCACAGAATGCATTGTGACGTCACAGAATGGATTGTGACGTCGCAGAAGGGATTGTGACATCATCGGATGGATTGTGACGCGAGGGGTTTCTGACGTCACACTTTGGATTGTGACGTCACAGAATGCATTGTGACGTCACAGAATTGATTGTGGGGTGTCAGGCTGGATTGTGACGTCACAGAATGCAATGTGACGTCATAGAATGGATTGTGACGTCACAGAAGGTATTATGACATCACAGAATGGATTGTGGGTTGTCAGAATGGATTGTGACGTCACACTTTGGATTGTGACGTCACAGAATGCATTGTGACGTCGCAGAATGCATTGTGGTGTGTCAGAATGGATTGTGACGTCACAGAATGCATTGTGACGTCACACTTTGGATTGTGACGTCACAGAATGCATTGTGACGTCACACAATGGATTGTGACGTCACACTTTGGATTGTGACGTCACAGAATGTATTGTGACGTCACAGAATGCATTGTGACGTCACAGAATGGATTGTGGGGTGTCAGACTGGATTGTGACGTCACAGAATGCATTGAGACGTTTCAGAATGTATTGTGACGTCACAGAATGAATTGTGACGCGAGGGGATTGTGACGTCATACTTTATATTGTGACATCACAGAATGCATTGTGACGTCACAGAATGGATTGTGGGGTGTAAGACTGGTTTGTGACTTCACAGAATGCATTGTGATGTCACAGAAGGGATTGTGATGTCACAGAAGGGATTGTGACATCATCGAATGGATTGTGACGCGAGGGGGTTGTGACATCACACTTTGGTTTGTGACGTCACAGAATGCATTGTGACGTCACAGAATGGATTGTGGGGTGTCAGACTGGATTGTGACGTCACAGAATCCATTGTGACGTCATAGCATGGATTGTGACGTCACAGAATGTATTGTGACGTCACAGAAGGGATTGTGACGCGAGGGGGTTGTGACGTCACACTTTGGATTGTGACGTCACAGAATGCATTGTGACGTCACAGAATGGATTGTGGGGTGTCAGAATGGATTGTGACGTCACACTTTGGATTGTGACGTCACAGAATGGATTGTGACGTCACAGAATGGATTGCGACGTCACAGAATGCATTGTGACGCGAGCGGATTGTGACGTCACGCTTTGGATTGTGACCTCACAGAATGCATTGTGACGTCACAGAATGGATTGTGGGGTGTCAGAATGGATTGTGACGTCACACTTTGGATTGTGACGTCACAGAATGCATTGCGACGTCACAGAAGGGATTGTGATGTCACAGAAGGGATTGTGACATCATCGAATGTATTGTGACGCGAGGGGTTTGTGATGTCACACTTTGGATTGTGACGTCAGAGAATGTATTGTGACGTCACAGAATGCATTGTTGGGTGTCAGACTGGATTGTGACGTCACAGAATGCATTGTGACGTCATAGAATGGATTGTGACGTCACAGAAGGGATTATGACATCACAGAATGGATTGTGGGGTGTCAGAATGGATTGTGACGTCACACTTTGGGTTGTGACGTCACAGAATGCATTGTGGTGTGTTAGAATGGATTGTGACGTCACAGAATGGATTGTGACGCGAGGGGGTTGTGACATCACACTTTGGATTGTGACGTCACAGAATGCATTGTGACGTCACAGAATGGATTGTGGGGTGTCAGACTGGATTGTGACGTCACAGAATCCATTGTGACGTCATAGCATGGATTGTGACGTCACAGAATGTATTGTGACGTCACAGAATGGATTTTGACGCGAGGGGATTGTGACGTCACACTTTGGATTGTGACGTCACAGAATGCATTGTGACGTCACAGAATGGATTGTGGGGTGTCAGACTGGATTTTGACGTCACAGAATGCATTGCGACGTCACAGAAGGGATTGTGACATCATCGAATGTATTGTGACGCGAGGGGTTTGTGATGTCACACTTTGGATTGTGACGTCAAGGGAATGTAATTGTGACGTCACAGAATGCATTGTTGGGTGTCAGACTGGATTGTGACGTCACAGAATGCATTGTGACGTCATAGAACTGATTGTGATGTCACAGAAGGGATTATGACATCACAGAATGGATTGTGACGCGAGGGGATTGTGACGTCACACTTTGGATTGTGACGTCACAGAATGCATTGTGACGCCACAGAATGGATTGTGGGGTGTCAGAATGGATTGTGACGTCACACTTTGGATTGTGACGTCACACTTTGGATTGTGACGTCACAGAATGGATTGTGACGTCACACTTTGGATTGTGACGTCACAGAATGGATTGTGACGTCACAGAATGCATTGTGACGTCACAGAATGGATTGTGACGTCACAGAATGGATTGTGACGCGAGCGGATTGTGACGTCACACTTTGGATTGTGACCTCACAGAATGCATTGTGACGTCACAGAATGGATTCTGGGGTGTTAGACTGGATTGTGACGTCACAGAATGCATTGTGACGTCACAGAAGGGATTGTGACGTCACAGAATGCATTGTGACATCAAAGAATGGATTGTGATGCGAGGGGATTGTGACGTCACACTTTGGATTGTGACGTCACAGAATGCATTGTGACGTCACAGAATGGATTGTGGGGTGTCAGAATGGATTGTTACGTCACACTTTGGATTGTGACCTCACAGAATGCATTGCGACGTCACAGAATGCATTGTGACGTCTCAGAATGTATTGTGACGTCACAGAATGGATTTTGACGCGAGGGGATTGTGACGTCACACTTTGGATTGTGACGTCACAGAATGCATTGTGACGTCACAGAATGGATTGTGGGGTGTCAGACTGGATTGTGACGTCACAGAATCCATTGTGACGTCATAGCATGGATTGTGACGTCACAGAATGTATTGTGACGTCACAGAATGGATTGTGACGCGAGGGGATTGTGACGTCACAGAATGCATTGTGACGTCACAGAATGGATTGTGGGGTGTCAGAATGGATTGTGGGGTGTCAGAATGGATTGTGACGTCACACTTTGGATTGTGACCTCACAGAATGTATTGTGACGTCACAGAATGGATTGTGACATCACACTTTGGATTGTGACCTCACAGAATGCATTGTGACGTCACAGAATGGATTGTGGGGTGTCAGAATGGATTGTGACGTCACACTTTGGATTGTGACGTCACAGAATGCATTGTGACTTCACAGAATGTATTGTGGGGTGTCAGAATGGATTCTGACGTCACACTTGGGATTGTGACGTCACAGAATGGATTGTGACGTCACAGAAGGGATTGTGACATCATCGAATGGATTGTGACGCGAGGGGGTTGTGACGTCACACTTTGGATTGTGACGTCACAGAAGGGATTGTGACGTCACAGAATGGATTGTGACGCGAGGGGATTGTGACGTCACACTTTGGATTGTGACCTCACAGAATGCATTGTGACGTCACAGAATGGATTGTGGGGTGTCAGACTGGATTGTGACGTCACAGAATGCATTGCGACGTCACAGAAGGGATTGTGACATCATCAAATGTATTGTGACGCGAGGGGTTTGTGATGTCACGCTTTGGATTGTGACGTCAAGGGAATGTAATTGTGACGTCACAGAATGCATTGTTGGGTGTCAGACTGGATTGTGACGTCACAGAATGCATTGTGACGTCATAGAACTGTTTGTGATGTCACAGAAGGGATTATGACATCACAGAATGGATTGTGACGCGAGGGGATTGTGACGTCACACTTTGGATTGTGACGTCACAGAATGCATTGTGACGTCACAGAATGGATTGTGGGGTGTCAGAATGGATTGTGACGTCACACTTTGGATTGTGACGTCACAGAATGCATTGTGACGTCACAGAATGGATTGTGGGGTGTCAGACTGGATTGTGACGTCACAGAATCCATTGTGACGTCATAGCATGGATTGTGACGTCACAGAATGTATTGTGACGTCACAGAATGGATTTTGACGCGAGGGGATTGTGACGTCACACTTTGGATTGTGACGTCACAGAATGCATTGTGACGTCACAGAATGGATTGTGGGGTGTCATACTGTATTGTGACGTCACAGAGTGCATTGTGACGTCACAGAAGGGATTGTGATGTCACAGAAGGGATTGTGACATCATCGAATGTATTGTGACGCGAGGTGTTTGTGATGTCACGCTTTGGATTGTGACGTCAGAGAATGTAATTGTGACGTCACAGAATGGATTGTTGGGTGTCAGACGGGATTGTGACGTCACAGAATGCATTGTGACGTCATAGAATGGATTGTGATGTCACAGAAGGGATTATGACATCACAGAATGGATTGTGACGCGAGGGGATTGTGACGTCACACTTTGGATTGTGACGTCACAGAATGCATTGTGACGTCACAGAATGGATTGTGGGGTGTCAGAATGGATTGTGACGACACACTTTGGATTGTGACCTCACAGAATGCATTGTGACGTCACAGAATGGATTCTGGGGTGTCAGAATGGATTGTGACGTCACACTTTGGATTGTGACGTCACAGAATGCATTGTGACTTCACAGAATGTATTGTGGGGTGTCAGAATGGATTCTGACGTCACACTTGGGATTGTGACGTCACACTTTGGATTGTGACGTCACAGAAGGGATTATGACATCACAGAATGGATTGTGGGTTGTCAGAATGTATTGTGACGTCACAGAATGCATTGTGACTTCACAGAATGTATTGTGGGGTGTCAGAATGGATTCTGACGTCACACTTGGGATTGTGACGTCACACTTTGGATTGTGACGTCACAGAAGGCATTGTGACGCCACAGAATGTATTGTGGGGTGTCAGACGGGATTGTGACGTCACAGAATGGATTGTGACGTCACAGAAGGGATTGTGACATCATCGAATGGATTGTGACGCGAGGGGGTTGTGACGTCACACTTTGGATTGTGACGTCACAGAAGGGATTGTGACGTCACAGAATGGATTGTGATGCGAGGGGATTGTGACGTCACACTTTGGATTGTGACGTCACAGAATGGATTGTGACGTCACAGAATGCATTGTGACTTCACAGAATGGATTGTGACGTCACAGAAGGGATTATGACATCACAGAATGGATTGTGGGGTGTCAGAATGGATTGTGACGTCACACTTTGTGTTGTGACGTCACAGAATGCATTGTGACGTCACAGAATGGATTGTGGGGTGTCAGACTGGATTGTGACGTCACAGAATGCATTGTGAAGACATAGAATGGATTGTGACGTCACAGAAGGGATTATGACATCACAGAATGGATAGTAACGCGAGTGGATTGTGACGTCACACTTTGGATTGTGACGTCACAGAATGCATTGTGACGTCACAATACAAAGTGTGACGTCACAGAATGCATTGTGACGTCACAGAATGGATTGTGACGTCACACTTTGGATTGTGACGTCACAGAATGTATTGTGACGTCACAGAATGCATTGTGACGTCACAGAATGTATTGTGACGTCACAGAATGCATTGTGACGCGAGCGGATTGTGACGTCACACTTTGGATTGGGACCTCACAGAATGCATTGTGACGTCACAGAATGGATTGTGGGGTGTTAGACTGGATTGTGACGTCACAGAATGCATTGTGACGTCACAGAAGGGATTGTGACGTCACAGAATGCATTGTGACATCACAGAATGGATTGTGATGTGAGGGGATTGTGACGTCACACTTTGGATTGTGACGTCACAGAATGCATTGTGACGTCACAGAATGCATTGTGGTGCGTCAGAATGGATTGTGACGTCACAGAATGCATTGTGACGTCACACTTTGGATTGTGACGTCACAGAATGCATTGTGACGTCACAGAATTCATTGTGACGTCACACTATGGATTGTGACGTCACAGAATGGATTGTGACGTCACAGAATGCATTGTGACGTCACAGAATGGATTGTGGGTTGTCAGAATGGATTGTGACGTCACAGAATGCATTGTGACGTCTCAGAATGTATTGTGACGTCACAGAATGGATTGTGACGCGAGGGGGTTGTGACATCACACTTTGGATTATGACGTCACAGAATGCATTGTGACGTCACAGAATGGATTGTGGGGTGTCAGACTGGATTGTGACGTCACAGAATCCATTGTGACGTCATAGCATGGATTGTGACGTCACAGAATGTATTGTGACGTCACAGAATGGATTGTGACGCGAGGGGGTTGTGACGTCACACTTTGGATTGTGACGTCACAGAATGCATTGTGACGTCACAGAATGGATTGTGGGGTGTCAGAATGGATTGTGACGTCACACTTTGGATTGTGACGTCACAGAATGCATTGTGACTTCACAGAATGTATTGTGGGGTGTCAGAATGGATTCTGACGTCACACTTGGGATTGTGACGTCACACTTTGGATTGTGACGTCACAGAATGCATTGTGACGTCACAGACTGTATTTTGGGGTGTCAGACTGGATTGTGACGTCACAGAAGTGATTGTGACGTCACAGAAGGGATTGTGACGTCACACTTTGGATTGTGACCTCACAGAATGCATTGTGACGTCACAGAATGGATTCTGGGGTGTTAGACTGGATTGTGACGTCACAGTATGCATTGTGACGTCACAGACGGGATTGTGATGCGAGGGGATTGTGACGTCACACTTTGGATTGTGACGTCACAGAATGCATTGTGACGTCACAGAATGGATTGTGGGGTGTCAGAATGGATTGTGACGTCACAGAATGCATTGTGACGTCACACTTTGGATTGTGACCTCACAGAATGCATTGCGACGTCATAGAATGGATTGTGATGTCACAGAAGGGATTGTGACATCATCGAATGTATTGTGACGCGAGGGGTTTGTGATGTCACACTTTGGATTGTGACGTCAGAGAATGTATTGTGACGTCACAGAATGCATTGTTGGGTGTCAGACTGGATTGTGACGTCACAGAATGCATTGTGACGTCATAGAATGGATTGTGACGTCACTGAAGGGATTATGACATCACAGAATGGATTGTGGGGTGTCAGAATGGATTGTGACGCCACACTTTGGGTTGTGACGTCACAGAATGTATTGTGACGTCACAGAATGCATTGTGACGTCACAGAATGGATTGTGACGTCACAGAATGCATTGTGACGTCACAGAATGGATTGTGGGGTGTCAGACTGGATTGTGACGTCACAGAAGGGATTGTGACGTCACAGAATGGATTGTGATGCGAGGGGATTGTGACGTCACACTTTGGATTGTGACGTCACAGAATGGATTGTGACGTCACAGAATGCATTGTGACGTCATAGAATGGATTGTGACGTCACAGAAGGGATTATGACATCACAGAATGGATTGTGGGGTGTCAGAATGGATTGTGACGTCACACTTTGGGTTGTGACGTCACAGAATGCATTGTGACGTCACAGAATGGATTGTGGGGTGTCAGACTGGATTGTGACGTCACATAATGCATTGTGAAGACATAGAATGGATTGTGACGTCACAGAAGGGATTATGACATCACAGAATGGATTGTGACGCGAGGGGATTGTGACGTCACACTTTGGATTGTGACGTCACAGAATGCATTGTGACGCCACAGAATGGATTGTGGGGTGTCAGAATGGATTGTGACGTCACACTTTGGATTGGGACCTCACAGAATGCATTGTGACGTCACAGAATGGATTGTGGGGTGTCAGACTGGATTGTGACGTCACAGAATGCATTGTGACGTCACAGAAGGGATTGTGACGTCACAGAATGCATTGTGACATCACAGAATGGATTGTGATGTGAGGGGATTGTGACGTCACACTTTGGATTGTGACGTCACAGAATGCATTGTGACGTCACAGAATGCATTGTGGTGCGTCAGAATGGATTGTGACGTCACAGAATGCATTGTGACGTCACACTTTGGATTGTGACGTCACAGAATGCATTGTGACGTCACAGAATTCATTGTGACGTCACACTATGGATTGTGACGTCACAGAATGGATTGTGACGTCACAGAATGCATTGTGACGTCACAGAATGGATTGTGGGTTGTCAGACTGGATTGTGACGTCACAGAATGCATTGTGACGTCTCAGAATGTATTGTGACGTCACAGAATGGATTGTGACGCGAGGGGATTGTGACGTCATACTTTGCATTGTGACGTCACAGAATGCATTGTGACGTCTCAGAATGTATTGTGACGTCACAGAATGGATTGTGGGGTGTCAGACTGGATTGTGACGTCACAGAATGCATTGTGATGTCACAGAAGGGATTGTGATGTCACAGAAGGGATTGTGACATCATCGAATGGATTGTGACGCGAGGGGGTTGTGACATCACACTTTGGATTGTGACGTCACAGAATGCATTGTGACGTCACAGAATGGATTGTGGGGTGTCAGACTGGATTGTGACGTCACAGAATCCATTGTGACGTCATAGCATGGATTGTGACGTCACAGAATGTATTGTGACGTCACAGAATGGATTGTGACGCGAGGGGATTGTGACGTCACACTTTGGATTGTGACGTCACAGAATGCATTGTGACGTCACAGAATGGATTGTGGGGTGTCAGAATGGATTGTGACGTCACACTTTGGATTGTGACCTCACAGAATGCATTGTGACGTCACAGAATGGATTGTGGGGTGTCAGCATGGATTGTGACGTCACACTTTGGATTGTGACCTCACAGAATGGATTGTGGGGTGTCAGAATGGATTGTGACGTCACACTTTGGATTGTGACGTCACAGAATGCATTGTGACTTCACAGAATGTATTGTGGGGTGTCAGAATGGATTCTGACGTCACACTTGGGATTGTGACGTCACACTTTGGATTGTGACGTCACAGAATGCATTGTGACGTCACAGACTGTATTTTGGGGTGTCAGACTGGATTGTGACGTCACAGAAGGGATTGTGACGTCACAGAAGGGATTGTGACGTCACACTTTGGATTGTGACCTCACAGAACGCATTGTGACGTCACAGAATGGATTCTGGGGTGTTAGACTGGATTGTGACGTCACAGTATGCATTGTGACGTCACAGAAGGGATTGTGACGTCACAGAATGCATTGTGACATCACAGAATGGATTGTGATGCGAGGGGATTGTGACGTCACACTTTGGATTGTGACGTCACAGAATGCATTGTGACGTCACAGAATGGATTGTGGGGTGTCAGAATGGATTGTGACGTCACAGAATGCATTGTGACGTCACACTTTGGATTGTGACCTCACAGAATGCATTGCGACGTCACAGAATGGATTGTGATGTCACAGAAGGGATTGTGACATCATCGAATGTATTGTGACGTGAGGGGTTTGTGATGTCACACTTTGGATTGTGACGTCAGAGAATGTATTGTGACGTCACAGAATGCATTGTTGGGTGTCAGACTGGATTGTGACGTCACAGAATGCATTGTGACGTCATAGAATGGATTGTGACGTCACTGAAGGGATTATGACGTCTCAGAATGGATTGTGGGGTGTCAGAATGGATTGTGACGCCACACTTTGGGTTGTGACGTCACAGAAGGGATTGTGACGTCACAGAATGCATTGTGACGTCACAGAATGGATTGTGGGGTGTCAGACTGGATTGTGACGTCACAGAATGCATTGTGACGTCTCAGAATGTATTGTGACGTCACAGAATGGATTGTGACGCGAGGGGATTGTGACGTCATACTTTGCATTGTGACATCACAGAATGGATTGTGACGTCACAGAATGGATTGTGGGGTGTCAGACTGGATTGTGACGTCACAGAATGCATTGTGATGTCACAGAAGGGATTGTGATGTCACAGAAGGGATTGTGACATCATCGAATGGATTGTGACGCGAGGGGGTTGTGACATCACACTTTGGATTGTGACGTCACAGAATGCATTGTGACGTCACAGAATGGATTGTGGGGTGTCAGACTGGATTGTGACGTCACAGAATCCATTGTGACGTCATAGCAAGGATTGTGACGTCACAGAATGTATTGTGACGTCACAGAATGGATTTTGACGCGAGGGGATTGTGACGTCACACTTTGGATTGTGACGTCACAGAATGGATTGTGGGGTGTCAGAATGGATTGTGACGTCACACTTTGGATTGTGACGTCACAGAATGGATTGTGACGTCACAGAATGGATTGCGACGTCACAGAATGCATTGTGACGCGAGCGGATTGTGACGTCACGCTTTGGATTGTGACCTCACAGAATGCATTGTGACGTCACAGAATGGATTGTGGGGTGTCAGAATGGATTGTGACGTCACACTTTGGATTGTGACGTCACAGAATGCATTGCGACGTCACAGAAGGGATTGTGATGTCACAGAAGGGATTGTGACATCATCGAATGTATTGTGACGCGAGGGGTTTGTGATGTCACACTTTGGATTGTGACGTCAGAGAATGTATTGTGACGTCACAGAATGCATTGTTGGGTGTCAGACTGGATTGTGACGTCACAGAATGCATTGTGACGTCATAGAATGGATTGTGACGTCACAGAAGGGATTATGACATCACAGAATGGATTGTGGGGTGTCAGAATGGATTGTGACGTCACACTTTGGGTTGTGACGTCACAGAATGCATTGTGGTGTGTTAGAATGGATTGTGACGTCACAGAATGGATTGTGACGCGAGGGGGTTGTGACATCACACTTTGGATTGTGACGTCACAGAATGCATTGTGACGTCACAGAATGGATTGTGGGGTGTCAGAATGGATTGTGACGTCACACTTTGGATTGTGACCTCACAGAATGCATTGTGACGTCACAGAATGGATTGTGGGGTGTCAGCATGGATTGTGACGTCACACTTTGGATTGTGACCTCACAGAATGGATTGTGGGGTGTCAGAATGGATTGTGACGTCACACTTTGGATTGTGACGTCACAGAATGCATTGTGACTTCACAGAATGTATTGTGGGGTGTCAGAATGGATTCTGACGTCACACTTGGGATTGTGACGTCACACTTTGGATTGTGACGTCACAGAATGCATTGTGACGTCACAGACTGTATTTTGGGGTGTCAGACTGGATTGTGACGTCACAGAAGGGATTGTGACGTCACAGAAGGGATTGTGACGTCACTCTTTGGATTGTGACCTCACAGAACGCATTGTGACGTCACAGAATGGATTCTGGGTTGTTAGACTGGATTGTGACGTCACAGTATGCATTGTGACGTCACAGAAGGGATTGTGACGTCACAGAATGCATTGTGACATCACAGAATGGATTGTGATGCGAGGGGATTGTGACGTCACACTTTGGATTGTGACGTCACAGAATGCATTGTGACGTCACAGAATGGATTGTGGGGTGTCAGAATGGATTGTGACGTCACAGAATGCATTGTGACGTCACACTTTGGATTGTGACCTCACAGAATGCATTGCGACGTCACAGAATGGATTGTGATGTCACAGAAGGGATTGTGACATCATCGAATGGATTGTGACGTGAGGGGTTTGTGATGTCACACTTTGGATTGTGACGTCAGAGAATGTATTGTGACGTCACAGAATGCATTGTTGGGTGTCAGACTGGATTGTGACGTCACAGAATGCATTGTGACGTCATAGAATGGATTGTGACGTCACTGAAGGGATTATGACGTCACAGAATGGATTGTGGGGTGCCAGAATGGATTGTGACGCCACACTTTGGGTTGTGACGTCACAGAATGTATTGTGACGTCACAGAATGCATTGTGACGTCACAGAATGGATTGTGGGGTGTCAGACTGGATTGTGACGTCACAGAATGCATTGTGACGTCTCAGAATGTATTGTGACGTCACAGAATGGATTGTGACGCGAGGGGATTGTGACGTCATACTTTGCATTGTGACATCACAGAATGGATTGTGACGTCACAGAATGGATTGTGGGGTGTCAGACTGGATTGTGACGTCACAGAATGCATTGTGATGTCACAGAAGGGATTGTGATGTCACAGAAGGGATTGTGACATCATCGAATGGATTGTGACGCGAGGGGGTTGTGACATCACACTTTGGATTGTGACGTCACAGAATGCATTGTGACGTCACAGAATGGATTGTGGGGTGTCAGACTGGATTGTGACGTCACAGAATCCATTGTGACGTCATAGCAAGGATTGTGACGTCACAGAATGTATTGTGACGTCACAGAATGGATTTTGACGCGAGGGGATTGTGACGTCACACTTTGGATTGTGACGTCACAGAATGCATTGTGACGTCACAGAATGGATTGTGGGGTGTCAGAATGGATTGTGACGTCACACTTTGGATTGTGACGTCACAGAATGGATTGTGACGTCACAGAATGGATTGCGACGTCACAGAATGCATTGTGACGCGAGCGGATTGTGACGTCACGCTTTGGATTGTGACCTCACAGAATGCATTGTGACGTCACAGAATGGATTGTGGGGTGTCAGAATGGATTGTGACGTCACACTTTGGATTGTGACGTCACAGAATGCATTGCGACGTCACAGAAGGGATTGTGATGTCACAGAAGGGATTGTGACATCATCGAATGTATTGTGACGCGAGGGGTTTGTGATGTCACACTTTGGATTGTGACGTCAGAGAATGTATTGTGACGTCACAGAATGCATTGTTGGGTGTCAGACTGGATTGTGACGTCACAGAATGCATTGTGACGTCATAGAATGGATTGTGACGTCACAGAAGGGATTATGACATCACAGAATGGATTGTGGGGTGTCAGAATGGATTGTGACGTCACACTTTGGGTTGTGACGTCACAGAATGCATTGTGGTGTGTTAGAATGGATTGTGACGTCACAGAATGGATTGTGACGCGAGGGGGTTGTGACATCACACTTTGGATTGTGACGTCACAGAATGCATTGTGACGTCACAGAATGGATTGTGGGGTGTCAGACTGGATTGTGACGTCACAGAATCCATTGTGACGTCA